>NW_027478638.1:0-300000 GCF_051014685.1 Ptiloglossa arizonensis | reverse complement strand
CCCCTAGGCCATTCTAATTATTGGTTTCGAGTATCAGTCTTGCGAAAATTTTGATGGTTTCTCAACCATTCCTTAACTACAAACTCCCATATCTCGCGAACGGATTGACGAACTCGAGAAATTCCTGTTGCATCTGAAAGTAGAATCTCCCCGATTACAATGGTGTGTGTACTTTTTCCCTAGGCCATTCCAGTTATTGGTTTCGAGTATCAGATTCCGCAAATTTTTATGGTTTCTCAAACATTCCTTACCTTCAAACTCCCAAATCTCGCGTAAGGATTGACAAACTCGAGAAATTCATGTTGCACCTGAAAGGAGAAAATTGCCCGATTTCAACGGTGTGCGTACTTTTCCCCTAGGCCATTCCAGTTATTGGTTTCGAGTATCAGACTATCGAAAATTTTGATGGTTTCTCAGCCATTCCTTAACTTCAAACTCCCATACCTCGCGAACGGATTGACGAACTCGAGTAATTCCTGTTGAATCTGAAAGCAGAAACTCGCCCGATTACAGCGGTATGTGTATTTTTGCCCTAGACCATAGTAGTTATTGATTTCGAGTATCAGATTCCGCAAATTTTTATGGCTTCTCAATCATTCCTTAACTTCAAACTCCCATATCTCGCGTAAGGATTGACGAACTCGAGAAATTCCTGTTGCATCCGAAAGGAGAAACTTGCCCGATTACAACGGTGTGCGTACTTTTCCCCTAGGCCATTCCAGTTATTGGTTTCGAGTATCAGATTCCGCAAATTTTTATGGCTTCTCAATCATTCCTTAACTTCAAACTCCCATATCTCGCGTAAGGATTGACGAACTCGAGAAATTCCTGTTGCATCTGAAAGTAGAAACCCGCCCGATTACAACGGTATGTGTATTTTTGCTGTAGACCATAGTAGTTATTGGTTTCGAGTATCAGACTTGCGAAAACTTTAATGGCTTCTCAGCCATTCCTTAATTTCTACCTCCCATATCTCGCGAACGGATTGACGAACTCGAGAAATTCCTGTTGCGTCTGAAAGTAGAAACTCGCCCGATTACAACGGTAGGTGTGCTTTTCCCCTCGGCCATTCCAGTTATTGGTTTCGAGTGTCAGACATGCGAAAATTTTGATGGTTTCTCAACCATTCCTTTACTTCCAACTCCCATATCTCGCCAACGGTTTGACGAACTCGAGAAATTCCTGTTGCATCTGAAGGCAGAAACTCGCCCGATTACAATGTTGTGTGTACTTTTCCCCTAGGCCATTCCAGTTATTGGTTTCGACTATCAGACTTGCGAATATTTTGATGGTTTCTCAACCATTCCTTAACTTCAAACTCCGATATTTTGCGAACGGATTGTCGAACTCGAGAAATTCCTGACGCATCTGAAAGCAGAAACTCGCCCGATTACAACGGTATGTGTATTTTTCCCCTAGGCCATTGTAGTTATTGGTTTCGAGTATCAGACTTGCGAAAATTTTGATGGTTTCTCAACCATTCCTTAACTTCAAACTCGCATATCTCGCGAACGGATTGACGAACTTGAGTAATTCCTGTTGAATCTGGAAGCAGAAACTCGCCCGATTACAACGGTGTGCGTACTTTTACCCTAGGCCATTCCAGTTATTGGTTTCGAGTATCAGACTTGCGAAAATTTTGATGGTTTCTCAAACATTCCTTAACTTCAAACTCCCATACCTCGCGAACGGATTGACGAACTCGAGAAATTCCTGCTGAATCTTAAAGCAGAAACTCGCCCGATTACAACGGTATGTGTATTTTTGCCCTAGACCATAGTAGTTATTGGTTTCGAGTATCACACTGGCGAAAATTTTGATGGTTTCTCAACCATTCCTTAACTTCAAACACCCATATCTCGCGAAAGGATGGACGAACTCGAGGAATTCCTGTTGCATCTGAAAGCAGAAACTCGCCCGATTAAAACGGTATGTGTGCTTTACCCTAGATCATAGTAGTTATTGGTTTCGAGTATCAGATTCCGAAAATTTTGATGGTCTCTCAACCATTCCTTAACTTCAAACTCCCATATCTCGCGAACCGATTGACGAACTCGAGAAATTCCTGTTGCATCTGAAAGTAGAAACTCGCCCGATTACAACGGTATGTGTACATTTCCCCAAGACCATTCTAGTTATTGGTTTCTAGTATCAGAATTGGGAAAATTTTGATGGTTTCTCAACCATTCCTTAACTTCAAACTCCCATACCTCGCGACCGGATTGACGAACTCGAGAAATTCCTGTTGAATCTGAAAGCAGGAACTCGCCCGATTACAACGGTATGTGTATTTTTGCCCTAGGCCATAGTTGTTATTGATTTCGAGTATCAGACTTGCGGAAATTTTGATGGTTTCTCAACCATTCCTTACCTTCAAACTCCCGTATCTCGCGAACCGATTGAAGAACTCGAGAAATTCCTGTTGCATCTGAAAGTAGAAACTCGCCCGATTACAACGGTATGTGTACATTTCCCGAAGACCATTCCAGTAATTGGTTTCGAGTATCAGATTCAGAAAATTTTGATTGTGTCTCAACCATTCCTTAAATTCAAACTCCCATATCTCGCGAACGGACTGACGAACTCGAGTAATTCCTGTTGAATCTGAAAGCAGAAACTCGCCCGATTACAACGGTATGTGTATTTTTGCCCTAGGCCATAGTAGTTATTGATTTCGAGTATCAGACTTGCGAAAATTATGATGGTTTCTCAACCATTCCTTAACTTCAAACTCCCATATCTCGCGAACCGATTGACGAACTCGAGAAATTCCTGTTGCATCTGGAAGTAGAAACCCGCCCGATTACAGCGGTATGTGTATTTTTGCTGTAGACCAAAGTAGTTATTGGTTTCGAGTGTCAGAATTGAGAAAATTTTCATGGTTTCTCAACCATTCCTTAACTTCAAACTCCCATATCTTGCGAACGGATTGACGAACTCGAGAATTTCCTGTTGCATCTGAAAATAGAATCTCGCACGATTACAATGGTATGTGTATTTGTGCCCTAGAGCATAGTAGTTATTGGTTTCGAGTATCAGATTCCGCAAATTGTGACGGTTTCTCAACCATTCCTTAACTTCAAACTCCCATATCTCGCGAAAGGATTGACGAACTCGAGAAATTCCTGTTGCATCTGAAAGTAGAAGCTTGCCCGATTACAAAGTTGTGCGTACTTTTCCCCTAGGCCATTCTAATTATTGGTTTCGAGTATCAGTCTTGCGAAAATTTTGATGGTTTCTCAACCATTCCTTAACTACAAACTCCCATATCTCGCGAACGGATTGACGAACTCGAGAAATTCCTGTTGCATCTGAAAGTAGAATCTCCCCGATTACAATGGTGTGTGTACTTTTTCCCTAGGCCATTCCAGTTATTGGTTTCGAGTATCAGATTCCGCAAATTTTTATGGTTTCTCAAACATTCCTTACCTTCAAACTCCCAAATCTCGCGTAAGGATTGACAAACTCGAGAAATTCATGTTGCACCTGAAAGGAGAAAATTGCCCGATTTCAACGGTGTGCGTACTTTTCCCCTAGGCCATTCCAGTTATTGGTTTCGAGTATCAGACTATCGAAAATTTTGATGGTTTCTCAGCCATTCCTTAACTTCAAACTCCCATACCTCGCGAACGGATTGACGAACTCGAGTAATTCCTGTTGAATCTGAAAGCAGAAACTCGCCCGATTACAGCGGTATGTGTATTTTTGCCCTAGACCATAGTAGTTATTGATTTCGAGTATCAGATTCCGCAAATTTTTATGGCTTCTCAATCATTCCTTAACTTCAAACTCCCATATCTCGCGTAAGGATTGACGAACTCGAGAAATTCCTGTTGCATCCGAAAGGAGAAACTTGCCCGATTACAACGGTGTGCGTACTTTTCCCCTAGGCCATTCCAGTTATTGGTTTCGAGTATCAGATTCCGCAAATTTTTATGGCTTCTCAATCATTCCTTAACTTCAAACTCCCATATCTCGCGTAAGGATTGACGAACTCGAGAAATTCCTGTTGAATCTGAAAGCAGGAACTCGCCCGATTACAATGGTGTGTGTACTTTTCCCCTAGGCCATTCCAGTTATTGGTTTCGAGTATCAGACTTGCGAAAATTTTGATGGTTTCTCAACCATTCCTTATCTTCAAACTCCCATATCTCGCGAACGGATTGACGAACTCGAGAAATTCCTGTTGCATCTGAAAGATGAATCTCGCCCGATTACAACGGTATGTGTATTTTTGCCCTAGACCATAGTAGTTATTGGTTTCGATTATCAGATTCCGAAAATTTTGATGGTTTCTCAAATATTCCTTAACTTCAAACACCCATATCTCGGGAACGGATTGACGAACGCGAGTAATTACTCTTGAATCTGAAAGCAGAAACTCGCCCGATTACAACGGTATGTGTATTTTTGCCCTAGACCATAGCAGTTATTGGTTTCGAGTATCAGATTCCGCAAATTTTGATGGTTTCTCAACCATTCCTTAATTTCAAACTCCCATATCTCGCGAACGGATTGACGAACTGGAGAAATTCCTGTTGCATCTGAAGGCAGAAACTCGCCCGATTACAATGTTGTGTGTACTTTTCCCCTAGGCCATTCCAGTTATTGGTTTCGACTATCAGACTTGCGAATATTTTGATGGTTTCTCAACCATTCCTTAACTTCAAACTCCGATATTTTGCGAACGGATTGTCGAACTCGAGAAATTCCTGACGCATCTGAAAGCAGAAACTCGCCCGATTACAACGGCATGTGTATTTTTCCCCTAGGCCATTGTAGTTATTGGTTTCGAGTATCAGACTTGCGAAAATTTTAATGGTTTCTCAACCATTCCTTAACTTCGAACTCCCATATCTTGCGAACGGATTGACGAACTCGAGAAATTCCTGTTGCATCTGAAAGTAGAAACTTGCCCGATTACAACGGTATGTGTATTTTTGCCCTAGACCATAGTAGTTATTGGTTTCGATTATCAGATTCCGAAAATTTTGATGGTTTCTCAAATATTCCTTAACTTCAAACACCCATATATCGCGAACGGATTGACGAACGCGAGTAATTCCTGTTGAAACTGAAAGCAGAAACTCGCCCGATTACAACGGTATGTGTACTTTTCCCCTAGGCCATAGTAGTTATTGGTTTCGAGTATCAGATTCCGCAAATTTTGATGGTTTCTCAACCATTCCTTAATTTCAAACTCCCATATCTCGCGAACGGATTGACGAACTGGAGAAATTCCTGTTGCATCTGAAGGCAGAAACTCGCCCGATTACAATGTTGTGTGTACTTTTCCCCTAGGCCATTCCAGTTATTGGTTTCGACTATCAGACTTGCGAATATTTTGATGGTTTCTCAACCATTCCTTAACTTCAAACTCCGATATTTTGCGAACGGATTGTCGAACTCGAGAAATTCCTGACGCATCTGAAAGCAGAAACTCGCCCGATTACAACGGTATGTGTATTTTTCCCCTAGGCCATTGTAGTTATTGGTCTCGAGTATCAGACTTGCGAAAATTTTAATGGTTTCTCAACCATTCCTTAACTTCAAACTCCCATATCTTGCGAACGGATTGACGACATCGAGAATTTCCTGTTGCATCTGAAAATAGAAACTCGCACGATTACAATGGTATGTGTATTTCTGTCCCAGAGCATAGTAGTTATTGGTTTCGAGTATCTGATTCCGCAAATTTTTACGGTTTCTCAACCATTCCTTAACTTCAAACTCCCATATCTCGCGAAAGGATTGACGAACTCGGGAAATTCCTGTTGCATCTGAAAGTAGAAACTTGCCCGATTACAAAGGTGTGCGTACTTTTCCCCTAGGCCATTCTAATTATTGGTTTCGAGTATCAGACTTGCGAATATTTTGATGGTTTCTCAACCATTCCTTAACTACAAACTCCCATATCTCGCGAACGGATTGACGAACTCGAGAAATTCCTGTTGCATCTGAAAGTAGAAACTTGCCCGATTACAAAGGTGTGCGTACTTTTCCCCTAGGCCATTCCAGTTATTGTTTTCCAGTATCAGACCAGCGAAAATTTTGATGGATTCTCAACCATTCCTTAACTTCAAACTCCCATATCTCGCGAGCGGATTGACGAACTCGAGAAGTTCCTGGTGCATCTGAAAGCAGACACTCGCCCGATTACAACGGTATGTGTATTTTTGCCCTAGGAAATAGTAGTTATTGGTTTCGAGTATCAGACATGCGAAAATTTTGATGGTTTCTCAAACATTCCTTAACTTCAAACCTCAATATCTCACGAATGGATTGACTAACTCCAGAAATTCCTGTTGCATCTGAAAGCAGAAACTCGCCCGATTACAACGGTATGTGTATTTCTGCCCTAGGAAACAGTAGTTATTGGTTTCGAGTATCAGACTTGCGAAAATTATGATGGTTTCTCAACCATTCCTTAACTTCAAACTCACATATCTCGCGAACGGATTGACGAACTCGAGAATTTCCTTTTGCATCTGAAAGCAGAAACTCGCCCGATTACAATGGTTTGTGTACTTTTCCCCTAGGCCATTCAAGTTATAGGTTTCGAGTATCAGACCAGCGAAAATTTTTATGGTTTCACAACCATTCCTTAACTTCAAACTCCCATATCTCGCGAACGGTTTGCCGAACTCGAGAAATTCCTGTTGCATGTGAAAGTAGAAACTCGCCCGATTACAACGGTAGGTGTATTTTTCCCCTAGGCCTTTGTAGTTATTGGTTTCGAGTATCAGACTTTCGAAAATTTTGATGGTTTCTCAAGCATTCCTTACCTTCAAACTCCCATATCTCGTTAACGGATTGACGAACTCGAGAAATTCCTGTTGCATCTGAAAGTAGAAACTCGCCCGATTACAATGGTGTGTGTACTTTTCCCGTAGGCATTTGTAGTTATGGGTTTCATTAGCGTCTTCACGCTCTCACACGCCTTACAAAAATCTTGTTTTCTACTTGTTCTCACATCTTAAATAATTATTCTAAGTTCGCTGCCAATTAGCTCGGCGTTACTCGCGGTAAGTGATACTTCGTCGCGAGTAATACCGATTACCAGGTCTCACCACGTGGAGGTTGCTGCGAGCGGAGACCCGGAGAGAGATAGATGGAATCAAAGTTCCATCGATCTCCCTCGACACGCGATACAAACGAAGATACTAAACCAAAGAGATGGAAAGGGTCAATTTTCCTTCGATCTCCTTGTTTAGTTCTGCCAAGCAATTACATTATGAAAAAATTAGGCAAAATTGGGAAAGACGCGACACGAACCGTGCAGTTGGTCCTACTAGGTCTATCCCGTTTCCCCTCCGTGGTTCCGATTCCAGAGAAAACGAACGCCGCCTACCACTCCCCTAGAGGAGTGCCCCGTTTCTCCATCTTTACGACGAGAGGGTCTTATTTTGGAGACTTTCGCAGGGACCGGCAAAAATGCCTGCTCCTGTGGTCGCAACATGCCCCCTCTGGAAGCGGACACACCGGAAGAGACGGCGATAGACCGTTCGGACTACTTACACGGCCGGCCACTTGCTTGTACAAGAAGCAGTGGAGACCGGACCGAGGAACGAGGAAGCGAGCAAAATTAAGCTAAAGATTGGATAATTGCTTGGCAGATCACAGCCTTAAAACTAACTTATTCTAACTGCAGAGATGGACGGAATCAATGTTCCTTTGATCTCCTCGTTAAATTCTGCCGAGCAATTGCATTATGGAAAAATTAGGCGAAATTGGGAAATACGCGACACGAACCGTGGAGTTGCTCCTACTAGGTCGGTCCCGTTTCCTCTCAGTGGGCCCGATTAAAGAAGAAATGAACGACGTCGTCCACTCATATAGAGTGCCTCGTTTCTCCCAACTCCGCGTCAGGAACCACGCAAATCGTGGACCTGACTCACGGAGGATGACAAAGAGAGGGTCTTGTGGCACAAGGATTTCCGCAGGGACCGGTGCGAACACCTGCCCCTGTGTTCGCAGCATATTCTCTCTCAAAGCTGACGCACCAGAAGAGACAGCGATCGAGCGTTCGGTCCACCTCCACGGCCGGTCACTTGCTTATGCAACAAGCAGAGGTGGCCGGACTGAGATACGAGCAAGCGAGCAAAAAGAAGTTAAAGATTGGATAATTGCTCGGCAGATCACAGATACTCCTACATGGTAACCTTAAAACTAACTTAGTCTATACTTAGAATTAACAGGCCCGCGGAGGATGCAATACATCAGTCCTCTTCGTTCTTCGTTCTTCGTTTTCCGATACATCTAAGAGAATGTATCTAAGAGAAACCTAAGAGAAACCTAAAGTCATGGCATAATAGAAAATAGAAATGAATTCGGTTAGTGGAAAAAAATAAACATGTCAAAACAAGTAGAAATTAAAATCAGAGTACAAATGAAATGAATTAGACAAAGAAACAGTTAGAAAAAAAAAGATAGGATTGAGAGAGTGGTCGCCAGTACTGACCACCGCTTACCGGCGGCCAGTACCGGTTACCATGGTGAGGGGTCCCCCTTCCATAAACCTAAAACGAAGAGATGCGTCCACCTCGGAGGCTTCGGGAACAATGAAATTTTAAACAACCGGGGCCTCCTTATATACACTCCCCAAGGTGACTTACCGTTTCTTCCATTGTCTTTGTTCGATCTAATCGAAATCTTCGAAGGCGAACGGTTTCGGTGAATGTTTGTTCATTTCCGCGATTGTTACTAATATTTATGCATGTTTCCAATATTGATCGAACAATGTGCATCTTATTTATGTATTGCAATTAATTAAGAAACTTATAGAAATTGATTTTGATCGAGACTCGATGTTAAAACGTGTTTCGTAAAGTTTTAAAGCATGGAAAGTAACAATTGTTCATTAAATACATTAATTTAACATTTGTTTAATTCTTATAATTTACACAATACGCGTAGAAGTGGTATTTTTTACATAAAAGTGCCGAAATTCAATTAATCGCTTTTTTAGATAGAAAAATCATCGCGATGAAGACTTGTGAATCGATAATCGATACCTGTAGCCTTGAAAATGTCAGTTGGATCTCAGCGAAAAATTCCTTCGCGAACAAAGAATATTTCAACGAAATGATATTTTAAGCCATTATTTATACTAGGAAATAGTTAATAATTGTTCAAACTACGGTCCTACGACGGTTATTAATAATTATGATAAATAAACATCAAGATATTGCAAAATCTGCGAAGGCGAACGGTTTCTGTGAATGTTTCTTCCTATATGCGATTGTTATTAACTTTTTCGCGTGCTCCCAATATTAATCGAACAATGTACATCTTATCTATGCATTACAAGTGATTAAGTAACTTATAGAAATTGATTTTGATCGAGATTCGAAGTGAAAACGTGTTTCGTAAAGATGTAATGCATAGAAAGTATTAGGGGGACCGGAAAGTAATGTCGTTTCCCGACATTAAATTCAAATACATAAATTTTTAACGAGTTTTTATTTTTAATCAATGATATAATCACCCTCATTATCAACAACCTTTTGCCATCTAGTGTGCAAATTTTCAATGCCGGATCGATAAAAATCAATTGGTTTTTGAGCAAAATATACAGAGATGGCATTTTGAATATCATCCAAATTTGCAAATCTTTTGCCACTTAGTAAGTGTTGAAGCGATCGGAATAAATGGAAATCCGATGGTGCAACATCGGGCGAGTATGGTGGGTGAGGCAGTACCTCCCACCCCAATTCATTAATTTTTGCCAAGGTTCGTCTTGCGCAGTGCGGTCTTGCATTATCGTCTTGCAGAATAACGCCTTTTCTGTTGACAATCGCTGGCCACTTTTCAATTAAAGATTTATTTACACGATCTAATTGTTCACAGTAAAGGTCTGCATTCACAGTCTGTCCAGGTTTCAGCACTTCAAAATGAACAACGCCGCGAATACTCCACCAAACACACAAAAGGGCCTTTTTGGGGTGTAAACCTGGCTTAGCAGTACTTTGTGGCGATTCATTTGGAGAGAGCCACTGCCTTTTGCGTTTTGGATTATCATAAAGAACCCACTTTTCATCTCCGGTGATCAAGCGATCAAAAAACGCTTCTGTATTGTGCCGTTGAAGCAATAAGTTGCATGTGGTGGATCGGTTAGCCTTGTTCTCTTCGGACAGATTATGCGGGACCCAAACACCTGCTCTGCTTACTTTCCCAATCTGCTGCAAATGTTCTTGGATGGTCGACCAAGGTTGGTTAAGACTGTTTGACAATTCCTCGATTGTCTGACACGGATTTGCTTCCACTTCCGCACTTAACACGTCATTGTCTAACGTTGTTGGTCTTCCTGATCGATACGAGTCGGAAAGATCAAAATTACCGGATTTGAACTTGGAAAACCACCTTTGGCATTTACGAACGTCTAATGCATTTGGATAAACATCGCAAATGTTTTTGCTAGCAACTGTTGCGTTACTACCCTTGCGAAACTCAAAAAGCATGCAATGCCGGATATGTACCTCTTCTGGTATTTGGCTGGCCATTTCACCCAAAATTGTAAAGAAAAATTTTTAATTTAATTATTTACAACTAAACAAGTCACTATAACCTCAGAATGTCTTTGCTACGACTTTAATGTACACAATGAGCTGACAAATGACAATCAAATAGTGATGTGCGCAGAAACGACATTACTTTCCGGTTCACCTAATAGTAATTGTCTATTTGGTACATTAATTTAACATTTATTTAATTCTTATAATTTACACAATACGTGCAGAAGTTGCATTTTTTACTTAAAAGTGTCACAAATCAATTAATCGCTTTTCTAAATAGAAAAATTATCGTGATGAACACTTGTGAATCGATCATCGATACCTGTAACATTGAGAATATCAGTTGGATCTCAACGAAAAATTCCTTCGTGAACAAAGAATATTTTAACGAAATGATATTTTAAGCCATTATTTATACTAGGACATTGTTAATAATTGTTTAAACTATGGTCCAACGACGGTTGTTAATGATTATGATAAATAAACATCAAGATATTGCAAAATCTATGAAGGAGAACGGTTTTGGTAAATGTTTTTTCATTTCCGTGATTGTTATTAACATTTACGCACGTTCCGAATATTAACATTACAATGTGCATCTTGTTTGTGCATTATAAGTCATTAATTACTTTACAAATATTAATTTCGATCGAAAATCGAGAAACATATGAATACCGCGTTTTACTTCAATTCTCGATGAAATTTAATTTCTATAGGCAAATCAATAATTTACAATGCATAACTAAGATGCATTCTCTCACATAAATGTTCGAAACATGCATAAATGTTAATAACAATCGCATGGATGAACAACAATTCACTGAAACCGTTCCCCTTCGCAGATTTCGCAATATCTTGATGTTCATTCATCAGAATTATTAACAACCGTCGTAGCACCATGGTATAAAAAATTATTAACAATGTCCTGGTATAAATAATGGATTAAAACATTATTTCGTTGAAGTATTTTTCATTCGCGAAATCGTGGCACTTCCTCGCATATCATATACTCCTGACAACAAGAGTCCCAACATTGAACATTTTCTACAATTTATGTCTGAATTTCATCCTTTGGTATGAGGAGAACACTGTCGCCAAGGAAGTATGCATTTCGATTTCTCAAGTACTAATCAAATGAGTGGCTGGGTAGGCGCTTCGGCTCACTCACCTACCGGTTGGTGCAGGTGCTGTCCGGGCACGGATGCTTCGGACAGTACCTGTGCCGAATCGGTGTGGAAGAGGCGGCGCGCTGCTGGCACTGTCCAGCGGACGAGGACACGGCGCAACACACCCTCGAGGTGTGTCCAGCCTGGGGGGTGGAGCGCCGTGTCCTCACGGCCGTGATTGGGGCGGATCTCTCGCTGCCGGGCGTGGTACGGGCCATGCTCGGCAGCGAGACGAAGTGGCGGGCCGTGGCCTCCTTCTGCGAGGAGGTAATCTCGCAGAAGGAGGCCGCGAGCCGCATTCGCGAGAGGGGGAGACCGCGAGCGAGGCCTCGTCCGAGGCCGGGGGCGGGTAGGCCTCCGGAAGGGCCGGGGAGGCCACCCTGAGAGCGGCGGGCGGGGGTACGTAGCCCTTGAGTCTCGTGCCACCGCCCGTCGCCTAAGGGGGGAGAAATAAGGGACGGCGACGCTCTCGAGGGCGGAGAGGCCAGAGCCGCCCTCGGGAGCGTACGAACCGGGGTGCAGCCGCGCCGACGGCACGGTCCTAGAACCGTGCCTCCGGCGCGGCTATGGGGGCCGTGGGCGGTCGTGAGTGTGGGACTCACGGCCGCCCTCGGGCGGCCCCCGGGAGTGGGATGACGGAGCAGTGTGGCCCTGCTCCGATGTCGGGCGCCAGAGCGCCGAGGAGAAAACAGGGAAGGGAGGGTGAAGTACCCCCTCCCTTCCCTGGAACGGGAGGACACGGGCGCGAGAGCCCTGCACGGGGGAGCACCTGATGATATGATGTTTTCGGTTCCAGGTGCTCCCCCTGCATAGTGTGAGGATGGCCACCGTGGTGGGTTTTAGTGGGCAGGTCCCGCGCCCGTTGGGTTTCCTTCCGGGCGCGGGGAATCCCACACTCCCCCCGCTCCTCCCCAGGCGGCGGGGGGGTCTTTCGAAGATTTCCCCCACGTATAAAAAAAAAAAAAAAAGTACTAATCAAATGTTACATCGATATATCTAATAGACAATTACTACTTTCCATATTTTAAAACTTTAAGAAACACCTCTTTACTTCGGAGCTCGATCAAAATTAATTTCTATATGTTTCTTAATTATTTGTGATGCATAAATAATATGCACATTGTTCAATTAATATTGGGAGCACATATAAATGTTACTAACAATCGCGGAAATGGACAAACATTCACCGAAACCGTTCGCCTTCGCAAATTTAGCAATATCTTGACGTTTATTTATCATAATTATTAACAAGCGTCGTGGGACCGTAGATTAAACAATTATTAACATTGTTTTAGCATAAATAATGGCTTGAAAGTCATCACTTTCTGGAAATATTTGTTAGATTGAACAAAGACAATTGAAGTAACCGTGCGATAAAATAAATGAATATTTCTCTACATATCGAAATTATAGTCTGTATATATGCAAATATATATTCTGAACGCTCAGTGACACACATATGTCACACGGCAATGAAGTGGGTTGCCATCTACTAGAGAATAGGTAAACTACACTTAAGGTGTGAAAACACCTGGCGGAGAAACGCTCAAGTTTGTTGAGGAATTGATCTTATTTCCACCAATAGATAGCGCCACGAGCATAAATTTACCGACATTAAAGATATGTAATCCCATTTGTATAATATTTCCTACCGTGCGATAAAATAAATAAATATTTCTCTACATATCGAAATTATTGTTTGTGATGCATGCAAATATGATCTGAAATTCCAAACATTTGCAACGTGGTAATTATATGGGTTGCCGTCTCTTGAGAACATATTTGTTAACTTTCGCGATTGTTACTAACATTTATGCATGTTCCCAATATTAATCGAACAATATGTATCTTATTTATGCATGGTAAATTATTATATAATACTTATAGAAATTGATTTTGATCGAGATTCAAAGTAAAAACTTGTTTCGTAAAGTTTGAAAGCAAGGAAAGTAATAATTGTCTATTTAGTGCAATAGTTTAGCATTTATTTAATTCTCATAATTTACACTATACGCGTAGAATTTGTATTTCTTACTCAAACGTGCTGAATTTCGATTAATCGCTTTTCTATGTAGAAAAATCATCGTGATAAACACTTGTGAGTCGATAATCGATATGTGTAGCCATGATTTCGAGGTATCAAAGATTTTTTTAAATGTATAAAGGAAGGCTAGAATGCAGAGAAATTTCATTACGCTGATTTCGTTTAACTTTACATTTATTCGAAAGATGATACATACGAAACTTTGTACAAAAATATTTATTTATTTTATTGCACGGTAGGGAATACCATACAAATGGAAATACTTATCTGTAATGTCGGTAAATTATGCATGTGGCGCTATCTATTGGTGGAAATAACAACAATTCCTCAACAAACTTGAGCGTTTCTCCGCCAGGTGTTTTCACACCTTAAGTGTAGTTTACCTATTCTCTAGTAGATGGCAACCCACTTCATTGCCGTGTGACATATGTGTGTCACTGAGCGTTCGGAATATACATGCATATATACAAACTATTTTTTCGATATGTAGAGAAATATTCATTTATTTTATCGCACGGTTACTTCGATTGTCTTTGTTCGATCTAACAAATATTTCCAGAAAGTAATGACTTTCAAGCCATTATTTATACTAGAACATTGTTAATAATTGTCTAAAGTATGGTCCTATGACGGTTGTTAATAAATATGATAAATAAACATCGAGATATTGCGAAATCTGCGAAGGCGAACGGTTTCGGTGAATGTTTGTTCATTTCCGCGATTGTTACTAACATTTATACATGTTCCGAACATTTATCTTACAATATGCATCTTATTTATGCATTAAATATGATTGATTCGCCTACAGCAATTAATTTTGACCGAGATTCGAGGTATAAACGTGTTTCTTAATGTTTCAAAGCATGGAAAGTAACAATTGTTTATTAGATACATTAATTTAACATTTGTTTCGTTCTTATAATTTTCGGATTATGCGTGGAAGCTGTATTCTTGATGTAAAAGCGTCGAAATTCAATTAATCGCTTTTCTAGATAGAAAAACCATCGTGATAGACGTTTGTGAATCGATAAACATTTCCAGCCTTGACAATGTCGGTTTGATCTCAATAAGAACAATTCCATCGCGAACAAAGAATATTTCAACGAAATGATATTTTAAGCCATTATTTATACTAGGACATTGTTAATAATTGTTTAATCTACGGTCCCACGACGCTTGTTAATAATTATGATAAATAAACGTCAAGATATTGCTAAATTTGCGAAGGCGAACGGTTTCGGTGAATGTTTGTCCATTTCCGCGATTGTTAGTAACATTTATATGTGCTCCCAATATTAATTGAACAATGTGCATATTATTTATGCATCACAAATAATTAAGAAACTTATAGAAATTAATTTTGATCGAGCTCCGAAGTAAAGAGGTGTTTCTTAAAGTTTTAAAATATGGAAAGTAGTAATTGTCTATTAGATATATCGATGTAACATTTGATTAGTACTTGTGAAATCGAAATGCATACTTCCTTGGCGACAGTGTTCTCCTCATACCAAAGGATGAAATTCAGACATAAATTGTAGAAAATGTTCAATGTTGGGACTCTTGTTGTCAGGAGTATATGATATGCGAGGAAGTGCCACGATTTCGCGAATGAAAAATACTTCAACGAAATAATGTTTTAATCCATTATTTATACCAGGACATTGTTAATAATTTTTTATACCATGGTGCTACGACGGTTGTTAATAATTCTGATGAATGAACATCAAGATATTGCGAAATCTGCGAAGGGGAACGGTTTCAGTGAATTGTTGTTCATCCATGCGATTGTTATTAACATTTATGCATGTTTCGAACATTTATGTGAGAGAATGCATCTTAGTTATGCATTGTAAATTATTGATTTGCCTATAGAAATTAAATTTCATCGAGAATTGAAGTAAAACGCGGTATTCATATGTTTCTCGATTTTCGATCGAAATTAATATTTGTAAAGTAATTAATGACTTATAATGCACAAACAAGATGCACATTGTAATGTTAATATTCGGAACGTGCGTAAATGTTAATAACAATCACGGAAATGAAAAAACATTTACCAAAACCGTTCTCCTTCATAGATTTTGCAATATCTTGATGTTTATTTATCATAATCATTAACAACCGTCGTTGGACCATAGTTTAAACAATTATTAACAATGTCCTAGTATAAATAATGGCTTAAAATATCATTTCGTTAAAATATTCTTTGTTCACGAAGGAATTTTTCGTTGAGATCCAACTGATATTCTCAATGTTACAGGTATCGATGATCGATTCACAAGTGTTCATCACGATAATTTTTCTATTTAGAAAAGCGATTAATTGATTTGTGACACTTTTAAGTAAAAAATGCAACTTCTGCACGTATTGTGTAAATTATAAGAATTAAATAAATGTTAAATTAATGTACCAAATAGACAATTACTACTTTCTATGCATTAAATCTTTACGAAACACGTTTTCACTTCGAATCTCGATCAAAATCAATTTCTATAAGTTACTTAATCATTTGTAATGCATAGATAAGATGTACATTGTTCGATTAATATTGGGAGCACGCGAAAAAGTTAATAACAATCGCATATAGGAAGAAACATTCACAGAAACCGTTCGCCTTCGCAGATTTTGCAATATCTTGATGTTTATTTATCATAATTATTAATAACCGTCGTAGGACCGTAGTTTGAACAATTATTAACTATTTCCTAGTATAAATAATGGCTTAAAATATCATTTCGTTGAAATATTCTTTGTTCGCGAAGGAATTTTTCGCTGAGATCCAACTGACATTTTCAAGGCTACAGGTATCGATTATCGATTCACAAGTCTTCATCGCGATGATTTTTCTATCTAAAAAAGCGATTAATTGAATTTCGGCACTTTTATGTAAAAAACACAACTTCTACGCGTATTGTGTAAATTATAAGAATTAAACAAATGTTAACTTAATGCATTTAATGAACAATTGTTACTTTCCATGCTTAAAAACTTTACGAAACACGTTTTAACATCGAGTCTCGATCAAAATCAATTTCTATAAGTTTCTTAATTAATTGCAATACATAAATAAGATGCACATTGTTCGATCAATATTGGGAACATGTATAAATGTTAGTAACAATCGCGGAAATGAACAAACATTCACCGAAACCGTTCGCCTTCGAAAATTTCGATTAGATCGAACAAAGACAATGGAAGAAACGGTAAGTCACCTTGGGGAGTGTATATAAGGAGGCCCCGGTTGTTTAAAATTTCATTGTTCCCGAAGCCTCCGAGGTGGACGCATCTCTTCGTTTTAGGTTTATGGAAGGGAGACCCCTCACCATGGTAACCGGCACTGGCCGCCGGTAAGCGGTGGTCAGTACTGGCGACCACTCTCTCAATCCTTTCTTTTTTTTTCTAACTGTTTCTTTATCTAATTCATTTCATTTGTACTCTGATTTTAATTTCTACTTGTTTTGACATGTTTATTTTTTTCCACTAACCGAATTCATTTCTATTTTCTATTATGCCATGACTTTAGGTTTCTCTTAGGTTTCTCTTAGATACATTCTCTTAGATGTATCGGAAAACGAAGAACGAAGAACGAAGAGGACTGATGTATTGCATCCTCCGCGGGACTGTTAATTCTAAGTATAGACTAAGTTAGTTTTAAGGTTACCATGTACGAGTATCTGTGATCTGCCGAGCAATTATCCAATCTTTAACTTCTTTTTGCTCGCTTGCTCGTATCTCAGTCCGGCCACCTCTGCTTGTTGCATAAGCAAGTGACCGGCCGTGGAGGTGGACCGAACGCTCGATCGCTGTCTCTTCTGGTGCGTCCGCTTTGAGAGAGAATATGCTGCGAACACAGGGGCAGGTGTTCGCACCGGTCCCTGCGGAAATCCTTGTGCCACAAGACCCTCTCTTTGTCATCCTCCGTGAGTCAGGTCCACGCTTCGCGTGGTTCCTGACGCGGAGTTGGGAGAAACGAGGCACTCTATATGAGTGGACGGCGTCGTTCATTTCCTCTTTAATCGGGCCCACTGAGAGGAAACGGGACCGACCTAGTAGGAGCAACTCCACGGTTCGTGTCGCGTATTTCCCAATTTCGCCTAATTTTTCCATAATGCAATTGCTCGGCAGAATTTAACGAGGAGATCAAAGGAACATTGATTCCGTCCATCTCTGCAGTTAGAATAAGTTAGTTTTAAGGCTGTGATCTGCCAAGCAATTATCCAATCTTTAGCTTAATTTTGCTCGCTTCCTCATTCCTCGGTCCGGTCTCCACTGCTTCTTGTACAAGCAAGTGGCCGGCCGTGTAAGTAGTCCGAACGGTCTATCGCCGTCTCTTCCGGTGTGTCCGCTTCCAGAGGGGGCATGTTGCGACCGCAGGAGCAGGCATTTTTGCCGGTCCCTGCGAAAGTCTCCAAAATAAGACCCTCTCGTCGTAAAGATGGAGAAACGGGGCACTCCTCTAGGGGAGTGGTAGGCGTCGTTCGTTTTCTCTGGAATCGGAACCACGGAGGGGAAACGGGATAGACCTAGTAGGACCAACTGCACGGTTCGTGTCGCGTCTTTCCCAATTTTGCCTAATTTGTTCATAATGTAATTGCTTGGCAGAACTAAACAAGGAGATCGAAGGAAAATTGACCCTTTCCATCTCTTTGGTTTAGTATCTTCGTTTGTATCGCGTGTCGAGGGAGATCGATCGAACTTTGAATCCATCTATCTCTCTCCGGGTCTCCGCTCGCAGCAACCTCCACGTGGTGAGACCTGGTAATCGGTATTACTCGCGACGAAGTATCACTTACCGCGAGTAACGCCGAGCTAATTGGCTGCGAACTTAGAATAATTATTTAAGATGTGAGAACAAGTAGAAAACAAGATTTTTGTAAGGCGTGTGTGAGCGTGAAGACGCTAATGAAACCCATAACTACAAAGGCCTACGGGAAAAGTACACACACTATTGTAATCGGGCGAGTTTCTACTTTCAGATGCAACAGGAATTTCTCGAGTTCGTCAATCCGTTCGAGAGATATGGGAGTTTGAAGTTAAGGAATGGTTGAGGAACCATCAAAATTTTCGCAAGTCGGATACTCGAAACCAATAACTACAAAGGCCTAGGGGAAAAACACACATAACATTGTAATCGGGCGAGTTTCTATAATACTTTCAGATGCAACAGGAATTTCTCGAGTTCGTCAATCCGTTAACGAGATATGGGAGTTTGAAGGTAAGCAATGCTTGAGAAACCATCAAAATTTTCGAAAGTCTGATACTCGAAACCAATAACTACAAAGGCCTAGGGGAAAAATACACCTACCGTTGTAATCGGGCGAGCATCTACTTTCAGATGTAACAGGAATTTCTCGAGTTCGTCAATCCGTTCGCGAGATATGGGAGTTTGAAGTTAAGGAATGCTTGAGGAACCATCAAAATTTTCGAAAGTCTAATACTCGAAACCAATAACTACAAAGGCCTAGGGGAAAAATACACATACCGTTGTAATCGGGCGAGTTTCTACTTTCACATGCAACAGGAATTTCTCGAGTTCGGCAATCCGTTCGCGAGATATGGGAGTTTGAAGTTAAGGAATGGTTGTGAAACCATTAAAATTTTCGCTAGTCTGATACTCGAAACCAATAACTGGAATGGCCTAGGGGAAAAGTACACACACCATTGTAATCGGGCGAGTTTCTACTTTCAGATGCAACAGAAATTTCTCGAGTTCGTCAATCCGTTAACGAGATATGGGAGTTTGAAGTTAAGGAATGGCTGAGAAACCATCAAAATTTTCGCAAGTCTGATAATCGAAACCAATCGCTGGAATGGTCTAGGGGAAAAGTACACACACCGTTGTAATTGGAAGAGTTTCTACTTTCAGATGCAACAGGAATTTCTCGAGTTCGACAATCCGTTCGCGAGATATGGGAGTTTGAAGGTAAGGAATGCTTGAGGAAACATCAAAATTTTCGAAAGTCTAATACTCGAAACCAATAACTACAAAGGCCTAGGGGAAAAATACACATACCGTTGTAATCGGGCGAGTTTCTACTTTCACATGCAACAGGAATTTCTCGAGTTCGGCAATCCGTTCGCGAGATATGGGAGTTTGAATTTAAGGAATGGTTGTGAAACCATCAAAATTTTCGCTGGTCTGATACTCGAAACCAATAACTGGAATGGCCTAGGGGAAAAGTACACACACCATTGTAATCGGGCGAGTTTCTACTTTCAGATGCAACAGAAATTTCTCGAGTTCGTCAACCCGTTCGCGAGATATGGGAGTTTGAAGGTACGGAATGGTTGAGAAACCATCAAAATTTTCGCAAGTCTAATACTCGAAACCAATAACTGGAATGGTCTAGGGGAAAAGTACATACACCATTGTAATCGGGAGAGTTTCTACTTTCAGATGCAACAGGAGTTTCTCGAGTTCGGCAATCCGTTCGCGAGATATGGAAGTGTGAAGTTATGGAATGCTCGAGAAACCATCAAAATTTTCGAAAGTCTGATACTTGAAACCAATAACTGGAATGGTCTAGGGGAAAAGTACATACACCATTGTAATCGGGAGAGTTTCTGCTTTCAGATGCTACAGGAATTTCTCGAGTTCGTCAACCCGTTCGCGAGATATGGGAGTTTGAAGTTACGGAATGGTTGAGAAACCATAAAAATTTTCGCAATTCTGATACTCGAACCAATAACTACAATGGCCCAGGGGAAAAACACACATACCCTTGTAATTGGGAGAGTTTCTACTTTCAGATGCAACAGGAATTTCTCGAGTTCGTCAATCCGTTCGCGAGATATGGGAGTTTGAAGTTAAGGAATGGTTGAGAAACCATCAAAATTTTCGCTGGTCTGATACTCGAAACCAATAACTGGAATGGCCTAGGGGAAAAGTACACATACCCTTGTAATTGGGAGAGTTTCTACTTTCAGATGCAACAGGAATTTCTCGAGTTCGTCAATCCGTTCGCAAGATATGGGAGTTTGAAGTTAAGGAATGCTTGAGAAACCATCAAAATTTTCGAAAGTCTGATACTCGAAACCAATAACTACAAAGGCCTAGGGGAAAATATACATACCGTTGTAATCGGGCGAGTTTCTACTTTCACATGCAACAGGAATTTCTCGAGTTCGTTAATCCGTGGGCGAGATATGGAAGTGTGAAGTTAAGGAATGGTTGAGAAACCATCAAAATTTTCGCAAGTCTGATAATCGAAACCAATTGCTGGAATGGTCTAGGGGTAAAGTACACACACCATTGTAATCGGGCGTTTTTCTACTTTCAGATGCTACAGGAATTTCTCGAGTTCGTCAACCCGTTCGCGAGATATGGGAGTTTGAAGTTACGGAATGGTTGAGATACCATAAAAATTTTCGCAATTCTGATACTCGAACCAATAACTACAATGGCCCAGGGGAAAAACACACATACCCTTGTAATTGGGAGAGGTTCTACTTTCAGATGCAACAGGAATTTCTCGAGTTCGTCAATCCGTTCGCGAGATATGGGAGTTTGAAGTTAAGGAATGGTTGAGAAACCATCAAAATTTTCGCTGGTCTGATACTCGAAACCAATAACTGGAATGGCCTAGGGGAAAAGTACACATACCCTTGTAATTGTGAGAGTTTCTACTTTCAGATGCAACAGGAATTTCTCGAGTTCGTCAATCCGTTCGCGAGATATGGGAGTTTGAAGTTAAGGAATGCTTGCGAAACCATCAAAATTTTCGGAAGTCTGATACTCGAAACCAATAACTACAATGGCCTAGGGGCAAAATACACATACCGTTGTAATTGGGAGAGTTTCTATTTTCAGATGCAACAGAAATTATTCGGATTCGTCAATCCGTTCGCGAAATGTCGGAGTTGGGAGTTAAGAGATGGTTGAGGAACCATCAATACTTTCGCAAGTCTGATATCCGATAACAATAACTGGAGTGGCCTAGGGGGAAAGTACACACAGCTTTGTAATCGGGCGAGTTTCTACTTTCAGATACAACAGGAATTTCACGAATTCGTCAATCCATTCGCGAGATATGGGAGTTTGAAATTAAGGAATGGTTGAGAAACCATCAAAATTTTCGCCAGTCTGATACTCGAAACCAATAACTACAAAGGCCTAGGGGAAAAATACACATACCGTTGCAATCGGGCGAGTTTCTACTTTCACATGCAACAGGAATTTCTGGAGTTCGTCAATCCGTTCGCGAGATATGGGAGTTTAAAGTTATGGAATTGTTGAGAAACCATCAAAATCTTCGCTGGTCTGATACTCGAAACCAATAACTACAAAGGCCTACGGGAAAAATACACATACCGTTGTAATCGGGCGAGATTCTGCTTTCAGATGCAATAGGAAATTCTCGAGTTCGTCAATCCGTTCGCGAGATATGGGAGTTTGAAGTTAAAGAATGCTTGAGAAACCATCAGAATTTTCGCAAGTCAGATACTCGAAACCAATAACTACAATGGCCTAGGGGGAAAATACACATACCGTTGTAATCGGGCGAGTTTCTGCTTTCAGATGCAACAGGAATTTCTCGAGTTCGTCAATCCGTTCGCGAGATATGGGAGTTTGAAGTTAAGGAATGCTTTAGAAACCATTAAAATTTTCGCAAGTCTGATACTCGAAGCCAATAACTACTATGGCCTAGGGCAAAAATGCACATACCTTTGTAATCGGGCGAGTTTCTACTTTCACATGCATTGATTGTCTACCAGCTTCCCGGGCGCCGAGTGCGCAAGCTGTGTCGTACCAAGGCTTTCGCCTAAACCGAACGGTGTTGTGGCTAGCTTGCAACCTCTGCCAACGGTCACGCACGTAGATGTTTTGTGCGGCGGGACTTGGAAAAACCCCTCCTTCACCGCTCAAGGATCATCAGGAGAGTAGACTGTCCCGCAAGGGAAGTGATCTACTTGGTCATCTCGCCAGTGATTCTATGCGGGCACAGTAATCACCGGCGAAACGTATCCAGCGGGGGCCACGAGGAGGCGAGATCACTAGCTCGAAGCTCAGTCTCGTACGGGCTCGCGGATCTTTGAGCGAGTGTTTGACGTCGGGTGCCGTAGCACCCGGTGTCGCCCGTCATGGCACACTTCTTCCTGATGGAAGCAGTGCCCGTGATACCGTGTACGGGTGCTGGTCTCTGCTGTAAAGAGGCTGGTGTTATGTCTTATTTCTATTGTTTTGTTTTATGGCGTTGTAGTTACCTGGTCTCTCGGGATCCCATTGCTCTGGTTGCGAAAGTGTGCAGTAGGTGATATGTGTCCTTACGCGTCAGTTCCGGCAGTGTGCAGGGCCATTGGATGTTGGCCCGGGTAACGTTTTCTCTCAGAGTGTTTCGTTCCTCGTCGTGGTTGGGGCAGTTGAAGATGATGTGTTTTATTGTATCTCTTTGACCACAGCTGCATATATCGTCGTCGGAGATGCCGAGTTTGTGTAGTTTTTCTTTTATCTTACCGTGCCCGGTCAGGAGTTGCATGGTATAGAAGTTTGGCTGTATCCACGTTGCCTTTATTCTTTCCTGTACGTCGTCGAAGAACTCGAATGTACTTCTTCCTTTAGTTGTGTGTTTCCAATTTGTCTGCCATGTGTCAATGGTTTGTGCTTTTATTTGTGCCTTTATTCGCTTGATTCTTGCTTTATCCGGTTCGCCTTCCAATGGTGTGAAATGGAGTTGTCCTATTTTAAATTCTTCGTTGTGTCTGAGGTGATACAACGCTTTCCTTTCGGTGAGGAGTAGTTCTATTGGGGTGACTCCTGCGAGTAGGGTAAGGGCATCCGTTGATACGGTTCTATATGCTTTTGTGGCTCGTAAGAGGGCTTGCCTTTGTGCCTGTTTTAATTTCTTAATGTGCCACGTGTTTATGCGATCGCTCCATCCCGCTGCGGCGTATGTGATTATTGGTTCGAAAATTCCTTTGTATAGTGTTAACATGCACTTCTAGTTTAGTCCCCACTGGGCCTTCGCCACGTGTGCAAGTTTGTTGAACACTTTTTTACTTTTCTCAGTTATATGGTGAACGTGAGGTGTTATGTTCAGCCTCGTTCCGATGTGGACTCACAGATACTTGGCAACTGCTGGCATTCTCAGGGATTTTTGTTCTATCCTGACTGTGGGTGGTCGTCTAATGTCCAAAAAGCCTTTAAGGAGGAGCATTTCGGATTTTGTTTGTGACAGCTGGAGTTTGTGTTTTTTACACCACTCGACGATGGCTTGTGTGACACTGTTTGCTTTTTCTTCTATTGTTTTTCTGGCGTTTCCTGACACCAGGACCAGTAGATCGTCGGCGTAGGCTATGGGTTCGTGTCCGAGGCAATTGATGTTGCTGATGATTTCGTCAAAGATCAGGTTCCAGAAGTTTGGGCCGAGTATGGAGCCCTGAGGGCATCCTTTGGTGACTTTCATTTCAGTAGAAGTATAGTTATTTGTTATTTTAACGGTTCTTCGCGCGAGGTAGTCCTTTATCAGTAGGTACAGATTCCTAGGGCATTCCCGGAGTTTTAGATTTGACAGTATGCTTGGCCACCATACGTTGTCAAAGGCGCTCGAGATGTCAAATAGTAGGGAGTAATGGGAGTTTGAAGTTACGGAATGGTTGAGAAACCATCAAAATTTTCCAAAGTCTGGTACTCGAACCAATAACTACAATGGCCCAGGGGAAAACACACATACCCTTGCAATTGGGAGAGTTTCTACTTTCAGATGCAACAGGAATTTCTCGAGTTCGTCAATCCGTGGGCGAGATATGGAAGTGTGAAGTTAAGGAATGGTTGAGAAACCATCAAAATTTTCACAAGTCTGATAATCAAAACCAATTGCTGGAATGGTCCAGGGGTAAAGTACACAAACCATTGTAATCGGGCGTGTTTCTACTTTCAGATGCAACAGGAATTTCTCGAGTTCGTCAATCCGTTCGCGAGATATGGGAGTTTGAAGTTAAGGAATGGTTGAGAAACCATCAAAATTTTCGCAAGTCTGATACTCGAACCAATAACTACAATGGCCCAGGGGAAAAACACACATACCCTTGTAATTGGGAGAGTTTCTACTTTCAGGTGCAACAGGAATTTCTCGAGTTCGTCAATCCGTTCGCGAGATATGGGAGTTTGAAATTAAGGAATGCTTGAGAAACCATCAAAATTTTCGCTGGTCTGATACTCGAAACCAATAACTGGAATGGCCTAGGGGAAAAGTACACATACCCTTGTAATTGAGAGAGTTTCTACTTTCAGATGCAACAGGAATTTCTCGAGTTCGTCAATCCGTTCGCGAGATATGGGAGTTTGAAGTTAAGGAATGCTTGAGAAACCATCAAAATTTTCGAAAGTCTGATACTCGAAACCAATAACTACAAATGCCTAGGGGAAAAATACACATACCGTTGTAATCGGGCGAGTTTCTACTTTCACATGCAACCGGAATTTCTCGAGTTCGGCAATCCGTTCGCGAGATATGGAAGTGTGAAGTTACGGAATGCTCGAGAAACCATCAAAATTTTCGAACGTCTGATACTCGAAACCAATAACTGGAATGGTCTAGGGGAAAAGTACATACACCATTGTAATCGGGAGAGTTTCTACTTT
This sequence comes from Ptiloglossa arizonensis, assembly GCF_051014685.1. Taxonomy (NCBI): domain Eukaryota; kingdom Metazoa; phylum Arthropoda; class Insecta; order Hymenoptera; family Colletidae; genus Ptiloglossa; species Ptiloglossa arizonensis. Next base: position 274,695 of record NW_027478638.1, on the reverse strand, counting down.
CAGATGCAACAGGAATTTCCGAGTTCGTCAATCCGTTCGCAAGATATGGGAGTTTGAAGTTAAGGAATGCTTGAGAAACCATCAAAATTTTCGAAAGTCTAATACCCGAAACCAATAACTACAAAGGCCTAGGGGAAAAATACACCTACCGTTGTAATCGGGCGAGTTTCTATTTTCACATGCAACAGGAATTTCTCGAGTTCGTCAATCCGTTGGCGAGATATGGAAGGGTGAAGTTAAGGAATGGTTGAGAAACCATCAAAATTTTCGCAAGTCTGATAATCGAAACCAATTGCTGGAATGGTCTAGGGGTAAAGTACACACACCATTGTAATCGGGCGTGTTTCTACTTTCAGATGCAACAGGAATTTCTCGAGTTCGTCAATCCGTTCGCGAGATATGGGAGTTTGAAGTTAAGGAATGCTTGAGAAACCATCAAAATTTTCACAAGTCTGATAATCAAAACCAATTGCTGGAATGGTCCAGGGGTAAAGTACACACACCATTGTAATCGGGCGTGTTTCTACTTTCAGATGCAACAGGAATTTCTCGAGTTCGTCAACCCGTTCGCGAGATATGGGAGTTTGAAGTTAAGGAATGGTTGAGAAACCATCAAAATTTTCACAAGTCTGATAAACAAAACCAATTGCTGGAATGGTCCAGGGGTAAAGTACACACACCATTGTAATCGGGCGTGTTTCTACTTTCAGATGCAACAGGAATTTCTCGAGTTCGTCAATCCGTTCGCGAGATATGGGAGTTTGAAGTTAAGGAATGGTTGAGAAACCATCAAAATTTTCGCAAGTCTGATACTCGAACCAATAACTACAATGGCCCAGGGGAAAAACACACATACCCTTGTAATTGGGAGAGTTTCTACTTTCAGGTGCAACAGGAATTTCTCGAGTTCGTCAATCCGTTCGCGAGATATGGGAGTTTGAAATTAAGGAATGCTTGAGAAACCATCAAAATTTTCGCTGGTCTGATACTCGAAACCAATAACTGGAATGGCCTAGGGGAAAAGTACACATACCCTTGTAATTGAGAGAGTTTCTACTTTCAGATGCAACAGGAATTTCTCGAGTTCGTCAATCCGTTCGCGAGATATGGGAGTTTGAAGTTAAGGAATGCTTGAGAAACCATCAAAATTTTCGGAAGTCTGATACTCGAAACCAATAACTACAAATGCCTAGGGGAAAAATACACATACCGTTGTAATCGGGCGAGTTTCTACTTTCACATGCAACCGGAATTTCTCGAGTTCGGCAATCCGTTCGCGAGATATGGAAGTGTGAAGTTACGGAATGCTCGAGAAACCATCAAAATTTTCGAACGTCTGATACTCGAAACCAATAACTGGAATGGTCTAGGGGAAAAGTACATACACCATTGTAATCGGGAGAGTTTCTACTTTCAGATGCAACAGGAATTTCCGAGTTCGTCAATCCGTTCGCAAGATACGGGAGTTTGAAGTTAAGGAATGCTTGAGAAACCATCAAAATTTTCGAAAGTCTAATACTCGAAACCAATAACTACAAAGGCCTAGGGGAAAAATACACCTACCGTTGTAATCGGGCGAGTTTCTATTTTCACATGCAACTGGAATTTCTCGAGTTCGTCAATCCGTTGGCGAGATATGGAAGGGTGAAGTTAAGGAATGGTTGAGAAACCATCAAAATTTTCGCAAGTCTGATAATCGAAACCAATTGCGGGAATGGTCTAGGGGTAAAGTACACACACCATTGTAATCGGGCGTGTCTCTACTTTCAGATGCAACAGGAATTTCTCGAGTTCGTCAACCCGTTCGCGAGATATGGGAGTTTGAAGATACGGAATGGTTGAGAAACCATCAAAATTTTCGCAATTCTGATACTCGAACCAATAACTACAATGGCCCAGGGGAAAAGTACACATACCCTTGTAATTGGGAGAGTTTCTACTTTCAGATGCAACAGGAAATTCTCGAGTTCGTCAATCCGTTCGCGAGATATGGGAGTTTGAAGTTAAGGAATGCTTGAGAAACCATCAAAATTTTCGCTGGTCTGATACTCGAAACCAATAACTGGAATGGTCTAGGGGAAAAGTACACATACCCTTGTAATTGGGAGAGTTTCTACTTTCAGATGCAACAGGAATTTCTCGAGTTCGCCAATCCGTTCGCGAGATACGGGAGTTTGAAGTTAAGGAATGCTTGAGAAACCATCAAAATTTTCGAAAGTCTGATACTCGAACCAATAACAACAATGGCCCAGGGGAAAACACACGTACCCTTGTAATTGGGAGAGTTTCTACTTTCAGATGCAACAGGAATTTCTCGAGTTCGTCAATCCGTGGGCGAGATATGGAAGTGTGAAGTTAAGAAATGGTTGAGAAACCATCAAAATTTTCACAAGTCTGATAATCAAAACCAATTGCTGGAATGGTCCAGGGGTAAAGTACACACACCATTGTAATCGGGCGTGTTTCTACTTTCAGATGCAACAGGAATTTCTCGAGTTCGTCAATCCGTTCGCGAGATATGGGAGTTTGAAGTTAAGGAATGGTTGAGAAACCATCAAAATTTTCGCAAGTCTGATACTCGAACCAATAACTACAATGGCCCAGGGGAAAAACACACATACCCTTGTAATTGGGAGAGTTTCTACTTTCAGGTGCAACAGGAATTTCTCGAGTTCGTCAATCCGTTCGCGAGATATGGGAGTTTGAAATTAAGGAATGCTTGAGAAACCATCAAAATTTTCGCTGGTCTGATACTCGAAACCAATAACTGGAATGGCCTAGGGGAAAAGTACACATACCCTTGTAATTGAGAGAGTTTCTACTTTCAGATGCAACAGGAATTTCTCGAGTTCGTCAATCCGTTCGCGAGATATGGGAGTTTGAAGTTAAGGAATGCTTGAGAAACCATCAAAATTTTCGAAAGTCTGATACTCGAAACCAATAACTACAAATGCCTAGGGGAAAAATACACATACCGTTGTAATCGGGCGAGTTTCTACTTTCACATGCAACTGGAATTTCTCGAGATCGGCAATCCGTTCGCGAGATATGGAAGTGTGAAGTTACGGAATGCTCGAGAAAACATCAAAATTTTCGAACGTCTGATACTCGAAACCAATAACTGGAATGGTCTAGGGGAAAAGTACATACACCATTGTAATCGGGAGAGTTTCTACTTTCAGATGCAACAGGAATTTCCGAGTTCGTCAATCCGTTCGCAAGATATGGGAGTTTGAAGTTAAGGAATGCTTGAGAAACCATCAAAATTTTCGAAAGTCTGATACTCGAAACAAATAACTACAAAGGCATAGGGGAAAAATACACCTACCGTCGTAATCGGGCGAGTTTCTATTTTCACATGCAACAGGAATTTCTCGAGTTCGTCAATCCGTTGGCGAGATATGGAAGGGTAAAGTTAAGGAATGGTTGAGCAACCATCAAAATTTTCGCAAGTCTGATAATCGAAACCAATTGCTGGAATGGTCTAGGGGTAAAGTACACACACCATTGTAATCGGGCGTGTTTCTACTTTCAGATGCAACAGGAATTTCTCGAGTTCGTCAACCCGTTCGCGAGATATGGGAGTTTGAAGATACGGAATGGTTGAGAAACCATCAAAATTTTCGAAAGTCTGATACTCGAAACCAATAACTACAAAGGCCTAGGGGAAAAATACACCTACCGTTGTAATCGGGCGAGTTTCTACTTTCACATGCAACGGGAATTTCTCGAGTTCGTCAATCCGTGGGCGAGATATGGAAGTGTGAAGTTAAGGAATGGTTGAGAAACCATCAAAATTTTGGCTGGTCTGATACTCGAAACCAATAACTGGAGTGGCCTAGGGGAAAAGTACACATACCCTTGTAATTGGGAGAGTTTCTACTTTCAGATGCAACAGGAATTTCTCGAGTTCGTCAATCCGTTCGCGAGATACGGGAGTTTGAAGTTAAGGAATGCTTGAGAAACCATCAAAATTTTCGCAAGTCTGATACTCGAAACCAATAACTACAAAGGCATAGGGAAAAATACACATACCGTTGTAATCGGACGAGTTTCTGCTTTCAGATGCAATAGGAAATTCTCGAGTTCGTCAATCCGTTCGCGAGATATGGATGTTTGAAGTTAAGGAATGATTGAGAAACCATCAAAATTTTCGCAAGTCTGATACTCGAAACCAATAACTACAAAGGCATAGGGGAATAATGCACATACCTTTGTAATCGGGCGAGTTTATGCTTTCAGATACAACAGAAATTTCTCGAGTTCGTCAATGCGTTCGCGAGATATGGGAGTTTGAAGTTAAGGAATGCTTGAGAAACCATCAAAATTTTCGAAAGTCTGATACTCGAAACAAATAACTACTATGGCCTAGGGCAAAAATACACATACCATTGTAGTCGGGCGGGTTTCTACTTTCACATGCAACAGGAATTTCTCGAGTTCGTCAATGCGTTCGCGAGATATGGGAGTTTGAAGTTAAGGAATGGTTGAGAAACCACCAAAATTTTCGCAAGTCTGATACTCGAAACCAATAACCACAAAGGCATAGGGGAATAATGCACATACCTTTGTAATCGGGCGAGTTTCCACTTTCAGATGCAACAGGAATTTCTCGAGTTCGTCATTCCGTTCGCGAGATATGGGAGTTTGAAGTTAAGGAATGCTTGAGAAACCATCAAAATTTTCGCAAGTCTGATACTCGAAACCAATAACTACTATGGCCTAGAGCAAAAATGCAAATACGGTTGAAATCGGGCGAGTTTCTACTTTCACATGCAACTGGAATTTCTCGACTTCGTCAATCCGTTCGCGAGATATGGGAGTTTGAAGTTAAGGAATGGTTGAAAAACCATCAAAATTTTCGCAAGTCTGATACTCGAAACCAGTAACTGGAATGGCCTAGGGGAATAATGCACCTGCCTTTGTAATCGGGCGAGTTTCCACTTTCAGATGCAACAGGAATTTCTCGAGTACGTCATTCCGTTCGCGAGATATGGGAGTTTGAAGTTAAGGAATGTTTGAGAAACCATCAAAATTTTCGCAAGTCTGATACTCGAAACCAATAACTACTATGGCCTAGGGCAAAAATACACATACCATTGTAGTCGGGCGGGTTTCTACTTTCACATGCAATAGGAATTTCTCGAGTTCGTCAATGCGTTCGCGAGATATGGGAGTTTGAAGTTAAGGAATGCTTGAGAAATCATCAAAATTTTCGCATGTCTGATATTCGAATCCAATAACAACTATGGCCTAGGGCAAAAATATGCATACCGTTGTAATCGGACGAGTTTCTGCTTTCAGATGCAATAGGAAATTCTCGAGTTCGTCAATCCGTTCGCGAGATATGGAAGTTTGAAGTTAAGGAATGTTTGAGAAACCATCAAAATTTTGCAAGTCTGATACTCGAAACCAATAACTACTATGCCCTAGTGCAAAAATGCACATACCTTTGTAATCGGGCGAGTTTCCACTTTCAGATGCAACAGGAATTTCTCGAGTTCGTCATTCCGTCCGGGAGATATGGGAGTTTGAAGTTAAGGACTGCTTGAGAAACCATCAAAATTTTCGCAATTCTGATGCTAGAAACCAATAACTACAATGGCCTAGGGGAAAATACACATACTGTTGTAATCGGGTGAATTTCTACTTTCAGATACAATAGGAATTTCACGAGTTCGTCAATCCGTTCGCGAGATATGGAAGTTTGAAATTAAGGAATGATTGAGAAACCATCAAAATTTTCGCAATTCTGATGCTAGAAACGAATAACAGGAATGGCCTAGGGGAAAAGTACACACACCATTGTAATCGGGCGAGTTTCTACTTTCAGATGCAACAGGAATTTCTCGAGTTCGCCATTCCGTTCGCGAGGTATGGGAGTGTGAAGTTAAGGAATGGTTGAGAAACCATCAAAATTTTCGCAATTCTGATGCTAGAAACGAATAACAGGAATGGCCTAGGGGAAAAGTACACACACCATTGTAATCGGGCGAGTTTCTACTTTCAGATGCAACAGGAATTTCTCGAGTTCGTCAATCCGTTCGCGAGATATGGGAGTTTGAATTTAAGGAATGCTTGAGAAACCATCAAAATTTTCGCATGTCTGATACTCGAAACCAATAACTACAAAGGCCTAGTCGAAAAATACACATACCGTTAATCGGGCGAGTTTCTGCATTCAGATGCAATAAGAAATTCTCGAGTTTGTCAATCCGTTCGCGAAATATGGGAGTTTGAAGTTAAGGAATGGTAGAGAAACCATCAAAATTTTCGCAATTCTGATGCTAGAAACGAATAACTGGAATGGACTAGGGGAAAAGAACACACACCATTGTAATCGGGCGAGTTTCTACTTTCAGATGCAATAGGAAATTCTCGAGTTCGTCAATCCGTTCGCGAGATATGGGAGTTTGAAGTTACGGAATGGTTGAGAAACCATCACAATTTTCGCAATGCTGATACCCGAAACCTATAACTACTATGGCCTAGGTCAAAAATACACGTACCGTTGTAATCGGGCGCGTTTCTGCTTTCAGATGCAACAGGAATTTCTCGAGATCGTCAATCCGTTCGCGAGATATGGTAGTTTGAAGTTAAGGAATGGTTGAGAAACCATCAAAATTTTCGCTGGTCTGATACTCGAAACCAATAACTGGAATGGCCTAGGGGAAAAGTACACACACCGTTGTAATCGTGCGAGTTTCTACTTTGAGATGCAGCAGGAATTTCTCGAGTTCGTCATTCCGTTCGCGAGATATGGGAGTTTGAAGTTAAGGAATGGTTGAGAAACCATCAAAATTTTCTTTGGTCTGATACTCGAAACTAATAACTGGAATGGCCTAGAGTAAAGGTACAAACACCATTGTAATCGGGCGAGTTTCTACTTTCAGTTGCAACAGGAATTTCTCGAGTTCGTCAATCCTTTCGCGAGATATGGGAGATTGAAGTCAAGGAATGGTAGAGAAACCATCAAAATTTTCGCAATGCTGATACCCGAAACCTATAACTACAAAGGCCCAGGGGAAAAACACACATATCGTTGTAATCGGGCGAGTTTCTACTTTCATATGCAACAGGAATTTCTCGAGTTCGTCAATCCGTTCGCGAGATATGGGAGTTTGAAGTTATGGAATGCTTGAGAAACCATCAAAATTTTCGCAAGTCTGATACTCGAAACCAATAACAACAAAGGCCTAGGGGAAAAATGCACATACCTTTGTAATCGGGCGAGTTTCCACTTTCAGATGCAACAGGAATTTCTCTAGTTCGTCATTCCGTTCGCGAGATATGGGAGTTTAAAGTTAAGGAATGGTTGAGAATTCATCAAAATTTTCGCTGGTCTGATACTCGAAACAAATAACTACTATGGCCTAGGGCAAAAATACACATACCGTTGTAATCGGGCGAGTTTCTGCTTTCAGATGCAATAGGAAATTCTCGAGTTTGTCAATCCGTTCGCGAGATATGGGAGTTTGAATTTAAGGAATGGTTGAGAAACCATCAAAATTTTCGCAATTCTCATGCTAGAAACGAATAACTGGAATGGCCTAGGGGAAAAGGACACGCACCATTGTAATCGGGCGAGTTTCTACTTTCAGATGCAACAGGAATTAATCGAGTTCGTCAATCCGTTCGCGAGAAAGGGGAGTACGAAGTTAAGGAATGGTTGAGAAACCATCTTAATTTTCGCAAGCCTGATACTCGAAACCAATAACTACAAAGACCTAGGGCAAAAATACACATACCGTTGTAATCGGGCTAGTTTCTGCTTTCAGATGCAATAGGAAATTCTCGAGTTTTTCAATCAGTTCGCGAGATATGGGAGTTTGAAGTTAAGGAATGGTTGAAAAACCATCAAAATTTTCGCTGGTCTGATACTCGAATCCTATAACTACTATGGCCTAGGTCAAAAATACACGTACCGCTGCAATCGGGCGTGTTTCTGCTTTCAGATGCAATAGGAAATTCTCGAATCGTCAATCCGTTCGCGAGACATGGTAGTTTGAAGTTAAGGAATGGTTGAGAAACCATCAAAATTTTCGCAAGCCTGATACTCGAAACCAATAACAATAAAGGCCTAGGGGAAAAATGCACATACCTTTGTAATCGGGCGAGTTTCCACTTTCAGATGCAACAGGAATTTCTCTAGTTCGTCATTCCGTTCGCGAGATATGGGAGTTTAAAGTTAAGGAATGGTTGAGAATTCATCAAAATTTTCGCTGGTCTGATACTCGAAACCAATAACTACTATGGCCTAGGGCAGAAATGCACGTACCGTTCTAATCGGGCGAGTTTCTGCTTTCAGATGCAACCGGAATTTCTCGAGTTCGTCAATCCGTTCGCGAGATATGGGAGTTTGAAGTTAAGGAATGGTTGAGAAATCATCAAAATTTTCGCATGTCTGATACTCGAATCCAATAACTACTATGGCCTGGGGCAAAAATGGACATACTTTTGTAATCGGGCGAGTTTCCGTTTTCAGATGCAATAGGAAATTCTCGAGTTCGTCAATCCGTTCGCGAGATATGGAAGTTTGAAATTAAGGAATGATTGAGAAACCATCAAAATTTTCGCAAGTCTCATACTCGAAACCAATAACAGGAATGGCCTAGGGGAAAAGTACACACACCATTGTAATCGTGCGAGTTTCTACTTTCAGATGCAACAGGAATTTCTCGAGTTCGCCATTCCGTTCGCGAGATGTGGGAGTGTGAAGTTAAGGAATGGTTGAGAAACCATCAAAATTTTCGCAATTCTGATGCTAGAAACGAATAACAGGAATGGCCTAGGGGAAAAGTAAACACACCATTGTAATCGGGCGAGTTTCTACTTTCAGATGCAACAGGAATTTCTCGAGTTCGTCAATCCGTTCGCGAGATATGGGAGTTTGAAGTTAAGGAATGCTTGAGAAACCATCAAAATTTTCGCATGTCTGATACTCGAAACCAATAACTACAAAGGCCTAGTCGAAAAATACACATACCGTTTAATCGGGCGAGTTTCTGCATTCAGATGCAATAAGAAATTCTCGAGATTGTCAATCCGTTCGCGAAATATGGGAGTTTGAAGTTAAGGAATGGTAGAGAAACCATCAAAATTATCGCAATTCTGATGCTAGAAACGAATAACTGGAATGGACTACGGGAAAAGTACACACACCATTGTAATCGGGCGAGTTTCTACTTTCAGATGCAATAGGAAATTCTCGAGTTCGTCAATCCGTTCGCGAGATATGGGAGTTTGAAGTTACGGAATGGTTGAGAAACCATCACAATTTTCGCAAGTCTGATACTCGAAACCAATAACTACTATGGCCTAGGGCAAAAATACACGTACCGTTGTAATCGGGCGAGTTTCTGCTTTCAGATGCAATAGGAAATTCTCAAGTTCGTCAATCCGTTCCCGAGATATGGGAGTTTGAAGTTAAGGAATGGTTGAGAAACCATCAAAATTTTCACAAGTCTGATACTCGAAACCAATAACTACTATGGCCTAGGTCAAAAATACACGTACCGTTGTAATCGGGCGCGTTTCTGCTTTCAGATGCAACAGGAATTTCTCGAGATCGTCAATCTGTTCGCGAGATATGGTAGTTTGAAGTTAAGGAATGCTTGAGAAACCATCAAAATTTTCGCAAGTCAGATACTCGAAACCAATAACTACAATGGCTTAGGGGAAAAATACACATACCGTTCTAATCGGGCGAGTTTCTACTTTCACATGCAACAGGAATTTCTCGAGTTGGTCAATCCGTTCGCGAGATATGGGAGTTTGAAGTTAAGGAATGGTTGAGAAACCATCAAAATTTTCCCAAGTCTGATACCCGAAACCAATAAATACAAAGGCATAGGGAAAAATTCACATACCGTTGTAATCGGGCGAGCTTCTACTTTCACATGCAACAGGAATTTCTCGAGTTCGTCAATCCGTTTGCGAGATATGGGAGTTTGAAGTTAAGGAATGGTTGAGAAACCATCAAAATTTTCGCTGGTCTGATACACGAAACCAATAACTGGAATGGCCTAGGGGAAAAGAACACACACCATTGTAATCGGGCGAGTTTCTACTTTCAGACACATCAGGAATTTCTTGAGTTCGTCAATGCGTTCGCGAGATATGGGAGTTTGAAGTTAAGGAATGGTTGAGAAACCATCAAAATTTTCGCAAGTCTGATACTCGAAACCAATAACTACAATGGTCTAGGGGAAAAATACACATACCGTTGTAATCGGGCGAGTTTCCACTTTCAGATGCAACAGGAATTTCTCGGTTACGTCAATCGGTTCGCGAAATTTGAGAGTTTGAATTTAAGGAATGGTTGAGAAACCATCAAAATTTTCGCAAGCCTGATACTCAAAACCAATAACTACAAAGGCCTAGGGCAAAAATACACATACCGTTGTAATCGGGCGAGTTTCTACTTTCACATGCAATAGGAATTTCTCGAGTTCGTCAGTCCGTTCGCGAGATATGGGAGTTTGAAGTTAAGGAATGGTTGAGAAACCATCAAAATTTTCGCTGGTCTGATACTCGAATCCAATAACTACTATGGCCTAGGGCAAAAATGCACATACTGTTGTAATCGGGCGAGTTTCCGTTTTCAGATGCAATAGGATATTCTCGAGTTCGTCAATCCGTTCGCGAGATATGGAATTTTGAAATTAAGGAATGATTGAGAAACCATCAAAATTTTCGCAAGTCTCATACTCGAAATCAATAACTGGAATGGCCTAGGGGAAAAGTACACACACCATTGTAATCGTGCGAGCTTCTACTTTCAGATGCAACAGGAGTTTCTCGAGTTGGTCATTCCGTTCGCGAGATATGGGAGTTTGAAGTTAAGGAATGGTTGAGAAACCATCAAAATTTTCGCTGGTCTGATACTCGAAATCAATAACTGGAATGGCCTAGGGGTAAAGTACACACACCATTGTAATCGTGCGAGTATCTACTTTCAGATGCAACAGGAATTTCTCGAGTTCGTCAATCCGTTCGCGAGATATGGGAGTTTGAAGTTAAGGAATGGTTGAGAAACCATCAAAATTTTCGCAATTCTGATGCTAGAAAAGAATAACTGGAATGGCCTAGGGGAAAAGTACACACACCATTGTAATCGTGCGAGTTTCTACTTTCAGATGCAACAGGAATTTCTCGAGTTCGTCATTCCGTTCGCGAGATATGGGAGTTTGAAGTTAAGGAATGGATGAGAAACCATAAAAATTTTCGCTGATCTGATACTCGAAACCAATAACTGGAATGGCCTAGGGGAGAAGTACACACACCATTGTAATCGTGCGAGTTTCTACTTTCAGATGCAACAGGAATTTCTCGAGTTCGTCAATCCGATCGCGAGATATGGGAGTTTGAAGTTAAGGAATGGTTGACAAGCCATCAAAATTTTAGCAAGTGTGATACTCGAAACCAATAACTGGAATGGCCTAGGGGAAAGGTACACATACCATTGTAATCGGACGAGTTTCTACTTTCAGATGCAACAGGAATTTCTCGAGTTCGTCAATCCGTTCGCGAGATATGGGAGTTTGAAGTTAAGGAATGGTTGAGAAACCATCAAAATTTTCGCAAGTCTGATACTCGAAACCAATAACTACACAGGCATAGGGGAAAAACACACACACCGTTGTAATAGGGCGAGTTTCTACTTTCACATGCAACAGGAGTTTCTCGAGTTCGTCAATGCGTTCACGAGATACGGGAGTTTGAAGTTAAGGAATGGTTGAGATTTCACCAAAATTTTCGCACGTCTGATACTCGAATCCAATAACTACTATGGCCTAGGGCAAAAATGCACATACCGTTGTAATCGGGCGAGTTTCTACTTTCAGATGCAACAGGAATTTCTCGAGTTCGTCATTCCGTTCGCGAGATATGGGAGTTTGCAGTTAAGGAATGGATGAGGAACCATCAAAATTTTCGCTGATCTGATACTCGAAACGAATAACTGGAATGGCCTAGGGGATAAGTACACACACCATTGTAATCGTGCGAGTTTCTACTTTCAGATGCAACAGGAATTTCTCGAGTTCGTCAATCCGTTCGCGAGATATGGGAGTTTGAAGCTAAGGAATGCTTGAGAAACCATCAAAATTTTCGCAAGTCTGATTCACGAAACCAATAACTACAACGGCCTAGGGGAAAAATACACATACCGTTTAATCGGGCGAGTTTCTGCATTCAGGTGCAATAGGAAATTCTCGAGTTTGTCAATCCGTTCGCGAGATATGGGAGTTTGAATTTAAGGAATGGTTGAGAAACCATCACAATTTTCGCAAGTCTGATACTCAAAACAAATAACTACTATGGCCTAGGGCAAAAATACACATACCGTTGTAATCGGGCGAGTTTCTGCTTTCAGATGCAATAGGAAATTCTCGAGTTTGTCAATCCGTTCGCAAGATATGGGAGTTTGAAGTTAAGGATTGGTTGAAAAACCATCAATATTTTCGCTGGTCTGATACTCGAAACCAATATCTACTATGGCCTAGGGCAAAAATACACATACCTTTGTAATCGGGCGAGTTTCCACATTCAGATGCAACAGGAATTTCTCTAGTTCGTCATTCTGTTCGCGAGATATGGGAGTTTGAAGTTAAGGAATGATTGAGAAACCATCAAAATTTTCGCAATTCAGATACTCGAAACAAATAACTACTATGGCCTAGGGGAAAAGTACACGCACCATTGTAATCGTGCGATTTTCTACTTTCAGATGCAACAGGAATTTCTCGAGTTCGTCATTGCGTTCGCGAGATATTGCAGTTTGAAGTTAAGGAATGGATGAGAAACCATCACAATTTTCGCTGATCTGATACTCGAAACCTTTAACTGGAATGGCCTAGGGGAAAAGTACACACACCATTGTAATCGTGCGAGTTTCTACTTTCAGATGCAACAGGAATTTCTCGAGTTCGTCAATCCGTTCGCGAGATATGGGAGTTTGAAGTTAAGGAATGCATGAGAAACCATCAAAATTTTCGCTGATCTGATACTCGAAACGAATAACTGGAATGGCCTAGGGGATAAGTACACACACCATTGTAATCGTGCGAGTTCCTACTTTCAGATGCAACAGGAATTTCTCGAGTTCGTCAATACGTTCGCGAGATATGGGAGTTTGAAGTTAAGGAATGGTTGAGAAACCATCACAGTTTTCGCAAGTCTAATACTCGAAACCAATAACTACTATGGCCTAGGGCAAAAATAAACGTACCGTTGTAATCGGGCGAGTTTCTACTTTCAGGTGCAACAGGAATTTCTCGAGTTCGTCAATCCGTTCGCGAGATATGGGAGTTTGAAGTTAAGGAATGGTTGAGAAACCATCAAAATTTTCGCAAGTCTGATACGCGAAACCAATAACTACACAGGCATAGGGGAAAAATACACACACCGTTGTAATCGGGAGAGTTTCTACTTTCACATGCAACAGCAGTTTCTCGAGTTCGTCAATCCGTTCGCGAGATATGGAAGTTTGAAGTTGAGGAATGGTTGAGAAATCATCAACATTTTCGCATGTCTGATGCTCGAATCCAATAACTACTATGGCCTAGAGCAAAAATACACATACCGTTGTAATCGTGGGAGTTTCTGCTTTCACATGCAACAGGAATTTCTGGAGTTCGTCTATCCGTTCGCGAGATATGGGAGTTTGAAGTTAAGGAATGGTTGAGAAATCATCAACATTTTCGCATGTCTGATGCTCGAATCCAATAACTACTATGGCCTAGAGCAAAAATACACATACCGTTGTAATCGTGGGAGTTTCTGCTTTCACATGCAACAGGAATTTCTCGAGTTCGTCAACCCGTACGCGAGATATGGGAGTTTGAAGTTAAGGAATGGTTGAGAAACCATCAAAATTTTCGCTGATCTGATACTCGAAACGAATAACTGGAATGGCCTAGGGGAAAAGTACACACACCATTGTAATCGGGCGAGTTTCTACTTTCAGATGCAACAGGAATTAAACGAGTTCGTCAACCCGTACGCGAGATATGGGAGTTTAAAGTTAAGGAATGGTTGAGAAACCATCAAAATTTTCGCTGGTCTGATACTCGAAACCAATAACTGGAATGGCCTAGGGGTAAAGTACACTCACCATTGTAATCGGGCGAGTTTCTACTTTCAGATACAAGAGGAATTTCTCGAGTTGGTCAATGGGTTCGCGAGATATGGGAGTTTGAAGTTAAGGAATGGTTGAGAAATCATCAAAATTTTCGCATGTCTGATACTCGAATCCAATAACTACTATAGCCTAGGGCAAAAATACACACACCGTTGTAATCGGGCGAGTTTCTGCTTTCAGATGCAAAAGGAAATTCTGTAGTTCGTCAATCCGTTCGCGAGATATGGGTGTTTGAAGTTAAGGAATGGTTGAGAAACCATCAAAATTTTCGCAAGTCTGATACTCGAAACCAATAGCTACAAAGGCCTAGGGGAAAATACACACACCATTGTAATCGGGCGAGTTTCTACTTTCACATGCAACAGGAATTTCTCGAGTTCGTCAATCCGTTCGCGAGATATGAGAGTTTGAAGTTAAGGAATGGTTCAGAAACCATCAAAATTTTCGTAAGTCTGATATTCGATATCAACAACTAGATTCGCCTAGGGGAAAAGTACACACAGCATTGTAATCGGGCGAACTTCTGCTTTCTGATGCAATAGGAAATTCTCGAGTTCGGCAATCCGTTCGCGAGATATGGGAGTGTGAAGTTAAGGAATGGTTGAGAAACCATCAAAATTTTCGCAAGTCTGATACTCGAAACCAATAACTGGAATGGCCTAGGGGAAAAGTACACACACCGTTGTAATCGGGCGAGTTTCTACTTTCAGATGCTACAGGAACTAATCGAGTTCGTCAATCCGATCGCGAGAAAGGGGAGTTTGAAGTTAAGGAATGGTTGAGCAACCATCAAAATTTTCGCAAGCCTGATACTCGAAACCAATAACTACACAGGCCTAGGGCAAAAATACACATACCGTTGTAATCGGGCGAGTTTCTACTTTCACATGCAACAGGAATTTCTCGAGTTCGTCAACCCGTACGCGAGATACGGGAGTTTGAAGTTAAGGAATGGTTGAGAAACCATCAAAATTTTCGCAAGTCTGATACTCGAAACCAATAGCTACAAAGGCCTAGGGGAAAAATACACACACCATTGTAATCGGGCGAGTTTCTACTTTCACATGCAACAGGAATTTCTCGAGTTCGTCAATCCGTTCGCGAGATATGAGATTTTGAAGTTAAGGAATGGTTCAGAAACCATCAAAATTTTCGTAAGTCTGATATTCGATATCAACAACTAGAGTCGCCTAGGGGAAAAGTACACACAGCATTGTAATCGGGCGAGCTTCTGCTTTCTGATGCAATAGGAAATTCTCGAGTTCGGCAATCCGTTCGCGAGATACGGGAGTGTGAAGTTAAGGAATGGTTGAGAAACCATCAAAATTTTCGCAAGTCTGATACTCGGAACCAATAACTGGAATGGCCTAGGGGAAAAGTACACACACCATTGTAATCGGGCGAGTTTCTACTTTCAGATGCTACAGGAACTAATCGAGTTCGTCAATCCGATCGCGAGAAAGGGGAGTTTGAAGTTAAGGAATGGTTGAGAAACCATCAAAATTTTCGCAAGCCTGATACTCGAAACCAATAACTACAAAGGCCTAGGGCAAAAATACACATACCGTTGTAATCGGGCGAGTTTCTACTTTCACATGCAACAGGAATTTCTCGAGTTCGTCAACCCGTACGCGAGATATGGGAGTTTGAAGTTAAGGAATGGTTGAGAAACCATCAAAATTTTCGCAAGTCTGATACTCGAAACCAATTACTGGAATGGCCTAGGGGTAAAGTACACTCACCATTGTAATCGGGCTAGTTTCTACTTCCTGATACAATAGGAATTTCGCGAGTTGGTCAATGCATTCGCGAGATATGGTAGTTTGAAGTTAAGGAATGGTTGAGAAACCATCAAAATTTTCGCAAGTCTGATACTCGAAACCAATAACTGGAATGGCCTAGGGGAAAAATACACATACAGTTGTAATCGGGCGAGTTTCTGCTATCAGATGCAACAGGAATTTCTAGAGTTCGTCAATCCGTTCGCGAGAAATGGGAGTTTGAAGTTAAGGAATGGTTGAGAAACCATCAAAATTTTCGCAAGTCTGATACTCGAAACCAATGACTACAAAGGCCTAGGGGAAAAATACACATACCGTTGAAATCGGGCGACTTTCTACTTTCACATGCAACAGGAATTTCTCGAGGTCGTCAATCCGTTCGCGAGATATGGGAGTTTGAAGTTAAGGAATGGTTGAGAAACCATCAAAATTTTCGCTGGTCTGATACTCGAAACCAATAACTGGAATGGCCTGGGGGCAAAGTACACACACCATTGTAATCGGGCGAGTTTCTACATTCAGATACAACAGGAATTTCTCGAGTTCGTCAATGCGTTCGCGAGATATGGGAGTTTGAATTTAAGGCATGGTTGAGAAATCATCAAAATTTTCTCAAGTCTGATACTCGAATCCAATAACTACAATGGCCTAGGGCAAAAATACACATACCGTTGTAATCGGGCGAGTTTCTACTTTCAGATGCAACCGGAATTTCTCGAGTTCGTCAATCCGTTCGCGAGATATGGAAGTTTGAAGTTAAGGAATGGTTGAGAAACCATCAAAACTTTCGCTGGTCTGATACTCGAAACCAATAACTGGAATGGCCTAGGGGAAAAGTACACACACCATTGTAATCGGGCGAGCTTCTGCTTTCAGATACAACAGGAATTTCTCGAGTTCGTCAATGCGTTCGCGAGATATGGGAGTTTTAAGTTAAGGAATGGTTGAGAAATCATCAAAATTTTTGCAAGTCTGATACTCGAAACCAATAACTGGAATGGACTAGGGGAAAAGTACACACACCATTGTAAACGGGCGAGTTTCTACTTTCAGATGCAACAGGAATTTCTCGAGTTCGTCAATCCGTTCGCGAGATATGGGAGTTTGAAGTTAAGGAATGGTTGAGAAACCATCAAAATTTTCGCTGGTCTGATTCTCGAAACCAATAACTGGAATGGCCTAGGGGAAAAGTACACACACCATTGTAATCGGGCGAGTTTCTACTTTCAGATACAACAGGAAATTCTCGAGTTCGTCAATGCGTTCGCGAGATATTGGAGTTTGAATTTAAGGAATGGTTGAGAAATCATCAAAATTTTCGCAAGTCTGATACTCGAATCCAATAATTGCAAATGCCTAGGGGAAAGATACACATACCGTTGTAATCGGGCGAGATTCTACTTTCACATACTACAGGAATTTCTCGATTTCGTCAATTCGTTCGCGAGATATGGGAGTTTGAAGTTAAGGAATGGTTGAGAAGCCATAAAAATTTTCGATGGTCTGATTCTCAAACCAATAACTGGAATGGCCTAGGGGAAAAGTACACACACCATTGTAATCGGGCGAGTTTCTACTTTCATATACAACAGGAATTTCTCGAGTTCGTCAATGCGTTCGCGAGATATGGGAGTTTGAATTTAAGGAATGTTTGAGAAATCATCGAAATTTTCGCAAGTCTGATACTCGAATCCAATAATTACTATGGCCTAGGGCAAAAATACACATACCGTTGGAATCGGACCAGTTTCTTCTTTCAGATGCAATAGGAAATTCTCGAGTTCGTCAATCCGATCGCGAGATATGGAAGTTTGAAGTTAAGGAATGCTTGAGAAATCATCAAAATTTTCGCTGGTCTGATACTCGAAACCAATAACTGGAATGGCCTAGGGGAAAAGTACACATACCATTGTAATCGGGCGAGTTTCTACTTTCAGATGTAACCGGAATTGCTCGAGTTCGTCAATCCGTTCGCGAGAAATGGGAGTTTGAAGTTAAGGAATGGTTGAGAAACCATCAAAATTTTCGCAAGTCTGATACTCGAAACCAATAACTGGAATGGCCTAGGGGAAAAGTAAGCATACCATTGAAATCGGGCGAGTTTCTACTTTCAGATGCAACAGGAATTTCTCGAGTTCGTCAATCCGTTCGCGAGAAATGGGAGTTTGAAGTTAAGGAATGGTTGAGAAACCATCAAAATTTTCGCAAGTCTTATACTCGATACCAATAACTACTATGGCCTAGGGGGAAAATACACGTACCGTTGTAATCGGGCGAGTTTCTAGTTTCAGATGCAACAGGAATTTCTCGAGTTCGTCAATCCGTTCGCGAAATATGAGAGTTTGAAGTTAAGGAATGGTTGAGAAACCATCAAAATTGTCGCAAGTCTGATACTCGGAACCAATAACTACGAAGGCCTAGGGGAAAAATACACGTACCGTTGTAATCGGGCGAGTTTCTACTTCCACATGCAGCAGGAAATTCTCGAGTTCGTCAATCCGATCGCGAGATATGGAAGTTTGAAGTTAAGGAATGCTTGAGAAACCATCAAAATTTTCGCTGGTCTGATACTCGAAACCAATAACTGGAATGGCCTAGGGGAAAAGTACACACACCATTGTAAACGGGCGAATTTCTACTTTCAGATGCAACAGGAATTTCTCGAGTTCGTCAATCCGTTCGCGAGATATGGAAGTTTGAAGTTAAGGAATGGTTGAGAAACCATCAAAATTTTCGCAATTCTGATGCTAGAAACGAATAACTGGAATGGCCTAGGGGAAAAGTACACACACCATTGTAATCGGGCGTGTTTCTACTTTCAGATGCAACAGGAATTTCTCGAGTTCGTCAATCCGTTCGCGAGATATGGGAGTTTGAAGTTAAGGAATGGTTGAGAAACCATCAAAATTTTCGCTGGTCTGATACTCGAAACCAACAACTGGAATGGCCTAGGGGAAAAGTACACACACCGTTGTAATCGGGCGAGTTTCTGCTTTCAGATGCAACAGGAATTTCTCGAGTTCGTCAATCCGTTCGCGAGATATGGGAGTTTTAAGTTAAGGAATGGTTGAGAAATCATCAAAATTTTTGCAAGTCTGATACTCGAAACCAATGACTACAAAGGCCTAGGGGAAAAATACACATACCGTTGAAATCGGGCGACTTTCTACTTTCACATGCAACAGGAATTTCTCGAGTTCGTCAATCCGTTCGCGAGATATGGAAGTTTGAAGTTAAGGAATGGTTGAGTAACCATCAAAACTTTCACTGGTCTGATACTCGAAACCAATAACTGGAATGGCCTAGGGGAAAAGTACACACACCATTGTAATCGGGCGAGCTTCTGCTTTCAGATACAACAGGAATTTCTCGAGTTCGTCAATGCGTTCGCGAGATATGGGAGTTTTAAGTTAAGGAATGGTTGAGAAATCATCAAAATTTTTGCAAGTCTGATACTCGAAACCAATAACTGGAATGGACTAGGGGAAAAGTACACACACCATTGTAAACGGGCGAGTTTCTACTTTAAGATGCAACAGCAATTTCTCGAGTTCGTCAATCCGTTCGCGAGATATGGGAGTTTGAAGTTAAGGAATGGTTGAGAAACCATCAAAATTTTCGCTGGTCTGATTCTCGAAACCAATAACTGGAATGGCCTAGGGGAAAAGTACACACACCATTGTAATCGGGCGAGTTTCTACTTTCAGATACAACAGGAAATTCTCGAGTTCGTCAATGCGTTCGCGAGATATTGGAGTTTGAATTTAAGGAATGGTTGAGAAATCATCAAAATTTTCGCAAGTCTCATACTCGAATCCAATAATTACAAATGCCTAGGGGAAAGATACACATACCGTTGTAATCGGGCGAGATTCTACTTTCACATGCAACAGGAATTTCTCGATTTCGTCAATTCGTTCGCGAGATATGGCAGTTTGAAGTTAAGGAATGGTTGAGAAGCCATCAAAATTTTCGATGGTCTGATTCTCAAACCAATAACTGGAATGGCCTAGGGGAAAAGTACACACACCATTGTAATCGGGCGAGTTTCTACTTTCATATACAACAGGAATTTCTCGAGTTCGTCAATGCGTTCGCGAGATATGGGAGTTTGAATTTAAGGAATGTTTGAGAAATCATCGAAATTTTCGCAAGTCTGATACTCGAATCCAATAATTACTATGGCCTAGGGCAAAAATACACATACCGCTGGAATCGGACTAGTTTCTTCTTTCAGATGCAATAGGAAATTCTCGAGTTCGTCAATCCGATCGCGAGATATGGAAGTTTGAAGTTAAGGAATGCTTGAGAAATCATCAAAATTTTCGCTGGTCTGATACTCGAAACCAATAACTGGAATGGCCTAGGGGAAAAGTACACATACCGTTGTAATCGGGCGAGTTTCTAGTTTCAGATGCAACAGGAATTTCTCGAGTTCGTCAATCCGTTCGCGAAATATGAGAGTTTGAAGTTAAGGAATGGTTGAGAAACCATCAAAATTGTCGCAAGTCTGATACTCGGAACCAATAACTACGAAGGCCTAGGGGAAAAATACACATACCGTTGTAATCGGGCGAGTTTCTACTTCCACATGCAACAGGAAATTCTCGAGTTCGTCAATCCGATCGCGAGATATGGAAGTTTGAAGTTAAGGAATGCTTGAGAAACCATCAAAATTTTCGCAATTCTGATGCTAGAAACGAATAACTGGAATGGCCTAGGGGAAAAGTACACACACCATTGTAATCGGGCGTGTTTCTACTTTCAGATGCAACAGGAATTTCTCGAGTTCGTCAATGCTTTCGCGAGATATGGGAGTTTGAAGTTAAGGAATGGTTGAGAAACCATCAAAATTTTCGCTGGTCTGATACTCGAAACCAATAACTGGAATGGCCTAGGGGAAAAGTAAACACACCATTGTATTCGGGCGAGTTTCTGCTCTTAGATGCAATAGGAATTTCTCGAGTTCGTCAATCCGTTCGCGAGAAATGGGAGTTTGAAGTTAAGGAATGGTTGAGAAACCATCAAAATTTTCGCTGGTCTGATACTCGAAACCAATAACTGGAATGGCCTAGGGGAAAAGTACACACACCATTGTAATCGGGCGAGTTTCTACATTCAGATACAACAGGAATTTCTCGAGTTCGTCAATGCGTTCGCGAGATATGGGAGTTTGAAGTTAAGGAATGGTTGAGAAACCATCAAAATTTTCGCAATTCTGATGCTAGAAACGAATAACTGGAATGGCCTGGGGGAAAAGTACACACACCATTGTAATCGGGCGTGTTTCTACTTTCAGATGCAACAGGAATTTCTCGAGTTCGTCAATCCGTTCGCGAGATATGGGAGTTTGAAGTTAAGGAATGGTTGAGAAACCATCAAAATTTTCGCTGGTCTGATACTCGAAACCAACAACTGGAATGGCCTAGGGGAAAAGTACACACACCGTTGTAATCGGGCGTGTTTCTACTTTCAGATGCAACAGGAATTTCTCGAGTTCGTCAATCCGTTCGCGAGATATGGGAGTTTGAAGTTAAGGAATGGTTGAGAAACCATCAAAATTTTCGCTGGTCTGATACTCGAAACCAACAACTGGAATGGCCTAGGGGAAAAATACACATACAGTTGTAATCGGGCGAGTTTCTACTTTCACATGCAACAGGAATTTCTCGAGTTCGTCAACCCGTACGCGAGATATGGGAGTTCGAAGTTAAGGAATGGTTGAGAAACCATCAAAATTTTCGCAAGTCTGATACTCGAAACCAATAACTGGAATGGCCTAGGGTAAAAGTACACACACCATTGTAATCGGGCGAGTTTCTACTTTCAGATACAACAGGAATTTCTCGAGTTCGTCAATCCGTTCGCGAGAAATGGGGGTTTGAAGTTAAGGAATGGTTGAGAAACCATCAAAATTTTCGCAAGTCTGATACTCGAAACCAATAACTACAATGGCCTAGGGGAAAAATACACATACCGTTGTAATCGGGCGAGTTTCTACTGCCAGATACAACAGGAATTTCACGAGTTCGTCAATGCGTTCGCGAGATATGGGAGTTTGAATTTAAGGAATGCTTGTGAAACCATCAAAATTTTCGCTGGTCTGATACTTGAAACCAACGACTGGAACGTACTAGGGGAAAAGTACACACACCGTTGTAATCGGGGGAGGATCTGCTTTTAGATGCAATAGGAAATTCTCGAGTTCGTCAATCCGTGCGCGAGATATGGAAGTATGAAAATAAGGAATGGTTGAGAAACCATCAAAGTTTTCGCTGGTCTGATACTCGAAACCAATAACTGGAATGGCCTAGGGGAAAAGTACACACACCATTGTAATCGGGCGAGTTTCTACATTCAGATACAACAAGAATTTCTCGAGTTCGTCAATCCGTTCGCGAGATATGGGAGTTTGAATTTAAGGAATGGTTGAGAAATCATCAAAATTTTCGCAAGTCTGATACTCGAATCCAATAACAACTATGGCCTAGGGCAAAAATACACATACCGTTGTAATCGGGCGAGTTTCTACTTCCACATGCAACAGGAAATTTTCGAGTTCGTCAATCCGTTCGCGAGATATGGAAGTTTGAAGTTAAGGAATGCTTGAGAAACCATCAAAATTTTCGCTGGTCTGATACTCGAAACCAACAACTGGAATGGCCTAGGGGAAAAGTACACACACCATTGTAATCGGGCGAGTTTCTACATTCAGATACAACAAGAATTTCTCGAGTTCGTCAATGCGTTCGCGAGATATGGGAGTTTGAAGTTAAGGAATGGTTGAGAAACCATCAAAATTTTCGCAATTCTGATGCTAGAAACGAACAACTGGAATGGCCTAGGGGAAAAGTACACACACCATTGTAATCGGGCGTGTTTCTACTTTCAGATGCAACAGGAATTTCTCGAGTTCGCCAATCCGTTCGCGAGATATGGGAGTTTGAAGTTAAGGAATGGTTGAGAAACCATCAAAATTTTCGCTGGTCTGATACTCGAAACCAACAACTGGAATGGCCTAGGGGAAAAGTACACACACCGTTGTAATCGGGCGAGTTTCTGCTTTCAGATGCAACAGGAATTTCTCGAGTTCGTCAATCCGTTCGCGAGATATGGGAGTTTTAAGTTAAGGAATGGTTGAGAAATCATCAAAATTTTTGCAAGTCTGATACTCGAAACCAATAACTGGAATGGCCTAGGGGAAAAATACACATACAGTTGTAATCGGGCGAGTTTCTACTTTCACATGCAACAGGAATTTCTCGAGTTCGTCAACCAGTACGCGAGATATGGGAGTTCGAAGTTAAGGAATGGTTGAGAAACCATCAAAATTTTCGCAAGTCTGATACTCGAAACCAATAACTGGAATGGCCTAGGGTAAAAGTACACACACCATTGTAATCGGGCGAGTTTCTACTTTCAGATACAACAGGAATTTCTCGAGTTCGTCAATCCGTTCGCGAGAAATGGGGGTTTGAAGTTAAGGAATGGTTGAGAAACCATCAAAATTTTCGCAAGTCTGATACTCGAAACCAATAACTACAATGGCCTAGGGGAAAAATACACATACCGTTGTAATCGGGCGAGTTTCTACTTCCAGATACAACAGGAATTTCACGAGTTCGTCAATTCGTTCGCGAGAAATGGGGGTTTGAAGTTAAGGAATGGTTGAGAAACCATCAAAATTTTCGCAAGTCTGATACTCGAAACCAATAACTACAATGGCCTAGGGGAAAAATACACATACCGTTGTAATCGGGCGAGTTTCTACTTCCAGATACAACAGGAATTTCACGAGTTCGTCAATTCGTTCGCGAGATATGGGAGTTTGAAGTTAAGGAATGGTTGGGAAATCATCATAATTTTCGCTGGTCTGATACTCGAAACCAATAACTGGAATGGACTAGGGGAAAAGTACACACACCATTGTAATCGGGCGAGTTTCTACTTTCAGATACAACAGGAATTTCACGAGTTCGTCAATTCGTTCGCGAGAAATGGGGGTTTGAAGTTAAGGAATGGTTGAGAAACCATCAAAATTTTCGCAAGTCTGATACTCGAAACCAATAACTACAATGGCCTAGGGGAAAAATACACATACCGTTGTAATCGGGCGAGTTTCTACTTCCAGATACAACAGGAATTTCACGAGTTCGTCAATTCGTTCGCGAGATATGGGAGTTTGAAGTTAAGGAATGGTTGGGAAATCATCATAATTTTCGCTGGTCTGATACTCGAAACCAATAACTGGAATGGACTAGGGGAAAAGTACACACACCATTGTAATCGGGCGACTTTCTACATTCAGATACAACAGGAATTTCTCGAGTTCGTCAATGCGTTCGCGAGATATGGGAGTTTGAAGTTAAGGAATGCTTGAGAAACCATCAAAATTTTCGCTGGTCTGATACTTGAAACTAACAACTGGAACGGACTAGGGGAAAAGTACACACACCGTTGTAATCGGGCGAGTTTCTGCTTTTAGATGCAATAGGAAATTCTCGAGTTCGTCAATCCGTGCGCGAGATATGGAAGTATGAAAATAAGGAATGGTTGAGAAACCATCAAAGTTTTCGCAAGTCTGATATTCGAAACCAATAACTACAAAGGCCTAGGTGAAAAATACACATACCGTTGAAATCGGGCGACTTTCTACTTTCACATGCAACAGGAATTTCTCGAGTTCGTCAATCCGTTCGCGAGATATGGGAGTTTGAAGTTGTGGAATGGTTGAGAAATCATCAAAATTTTCGCTGGTCTGATAATCGAAACCAACAACTCGAATGGCCTAGGGGAAAAGTACACACACCGTTGTAATCGGGCGAGTTTCTGCTTTCAGATGCAATAGGAAATTCTTGAGTTCGTCGATCCGTTCGCGAGATATGGGAGTTTGAAGTTAAGGAATGGTTGAGAAGCCATCAAAATTTTCGCTGGTCTGATTCTCAAAACAATAACTGGAATGGCCTAGGGGAAAAGTACACACACCATTGTAATCGGGCGAGTTTCTACTTTCATATACAACAGGAATTTCTCGATTTCGTCAATGCGTTCGCGAGATATGGGAGTTTGAATTTAAGGAATGGTTGAGAAATCATCGAAATTTTCGCAAGTCTGATACTCGAATCCAATAATTACTATGGCCTAGGGCAAAAATACACATACCGTTGTAATCGGACGAGTTTCTTCTTTCAGGTGCAATAGGAAATTCTCCAGTTCGTCAATCCGATCGCGAGATATGGAAGTTTGAAGTTAAGGAATGCTTGAGAAATCATCAAAATTTTCGCTGGTCTGATACTCGAAACCAATAACAGGAATGGCCTAGGGGAAAAGTAAGCATACCATTGAAATCGGGCGAGTTTCTACTTTCAGATGCAACAGGAATTTCTCGAGTTCGTCAATCCGTTCGCGAGGAATGGGAGTTTGAAGTTAAGGAATGGTTGAGAAACCATCAAAATTTTCGCAAGTCTTATACTCGAAACCAATAACTACAATGGCCTAGGGGGAAAATACACATACCGTTGTAATCGGGCGAGTTTCTAGTTTCAGATGCAACAGGAATTTCTCGAGTTCGTCAATCCGTTCGCGAAATATGAGTGTTTGAAGTTAAGGAATGGTTGAGAAACCATCAAAATTGTCGCAAGTCTGATACTCGGAACCAATAACTACGAAGGCCTAGGGGAAAAATACACATACCGTTGTAATCGGGCGAGTTTCTACTTCCACATGCAACAGGAAATTCTCGAGTTCGTCAATCCGTTCGCGAGAAATGGGGGTTTGAAGTTAAGGAATGGTTGAGAAACCATCAAAATTTTCGCAAGTCTGATACTCGAAACCAATAACTACAATGGCCTAGGGGAAAAATACACATACCGTTGTAATCGGGCGAGTTTCTACTTCCAGATACAACAGGAATTTCACGAGTTCGTCAATGCGTTCGCGAGATATGGGAGTTTGAAGTTAAGGAATGGTTGAGAAATCATCAAAATTTTCGCTGGTCTGATACTCGAAACCAATAACTGGAATGGACTAGGGGAAAAGTACACACACCGTTGTAATCGGGCGAGTTTCTGCTTTTAGATGCAATAGGAAATTCTCGAGTTCGTCAATCCGTGCGCGAGATATGGAAGTATGAAGATAAGGAATGGTTGAGAAACCATCAAAGTTTTCGCAAGTCTGATATTCGAAACCAATAACTACAAAGGCCTAGGGGGAAAATACACATACCGTTGTAATCGGGCGAGTTTCTAGTTTCAGATGCAACAGGAATTTCTCGAGTTCGTCAATCCGTTCGCGAAATATGAGAGTTTGAAGTTAAGGAATGGTTGAGAAACCATCAAAATTGTCGCAAGTCTGATACTCGGAACCAATAACTACGAAGGCCTAGGGGAAAAATACACATACCGTTGTAATCGGGCGAGTTTCTACTTCCACATGCAACAGGAAATTCTCGAGTTCGTCAATCCGTTCGCGAGAAATGGGGGTTTGAAGTTAAGGAATGGTTGAGAAACCATCAAAATTTTCGCAAGTCTGATACTCGAAACCAATAACTACAATGGCCTAGGGGAAAAATACACATACCGTTGTAATCGGGCGAGTTTCTACTTCCAGATACAACAGGAATTTCACGAGTTCGTCAATGCGTTCGCGAGATATGGGAGTTTGAAGTTAAGGAATGGTTGAGAAATCATCAAAATTTTCGCTGGTCTGATACTCGAAACCAATAACTGGAATGGACTAGGGGAAAAGTACACACACCGTTGTAATCGGGCGAGTTTCTGCTTTTAGATGCAATAGGAAATTCTCGAGTTCGTCAATCCGTGCGCGAGATATGGAAGTATGAAGATAAGGAATGGTTGAGAAACCATCAAAGTTTTCGCAAGTCTGATATTCGAAACCAATAACTACAAAGGCCTAGGGGAAAAATACACTTACCGTTGAAATCGGGCGACTTTCTACTTTCAGATGCAACAGGAATTTCTCGAGTTCGTCAATCCGTTCGTGAGATATGGGAGTTTGAAGTTAAGGAATGGTTGAAAAACCATCAAAATTTTCGCTGGTCTGATACTCGAAACCAATAACTGGAATGGCCTAGGGGAAAAGTACACACACCATTGTAAACGGGCGAGTTTCTACTTTCAGATGCAACAGGAATTTCTCGAGTTCGTCAATCCGTTCGCGAGATATGGGAGTTTGAAGTTAAGGAATGGTTGAGAAACCATCAAAATTTTCGCAAGTCTGATACTCAAAACCAATAACTGGAATGACCTAGGGTAAAAGTACACACACCATTGTAATCGGGCGAGTTTCTACTTTCAGATACAACAGGAATTTCTCGAGTTCGTCAATCCGTTCGCGAGAAATGGGGGTTTGAAGTTAAGGAATGGTTGAGAAACCATCAAAATTTTCGCAAGTCTGATACTCGAAACCAATAACTGGAATGGCCTAGGGGAAAAGTACACACACCATTGTAAACGGGCGAGTTTCTACTTTCAGATGCAACAGGAATTTCTCGAGTTCGTCAATCCGTTCGCGAGAGATGGGAGTTTGAAGTTAAGGAATGGTTGCGAAACCATAAAAATTTTCGCAAGTCTGATACTCGAAACAAATAACTACAAACGTCTAGGGGAAAAATACACATACCGCTGAAATCGGGCGACTTTCTACTTTCACATGCAACCGGAATTTCTCGAGTTCGTCAATCCGTTCGTGAGATATGGGAGTTTGAAGTTAAGGAATGGTTGAAAAACCATCAAAATTTTCGCTGGTCTGATACTCGAAACCAATAACTGGAATGGCCTAGGGGAAAAGTACACACACCATTGTAAACGGGCGAGTTTCTACTTTCAGATGCAACAGGAATTTCTCGAGTTCGTCAATCCGTTCGCGAGATATGGGAGTTTGAAGTTAAGGAATGGTTGAGAAACCATCAAAATTTTCGCAAGTCTGATACTCAAAACCAATAACTGGAATGACCTAGGGTAAAAGTACACACACCATTGTAATCGGGCGAGTTTCTACTTTCAGATACAACAGGAATTTCTCGAGTTCGTCAATCCGTTCGCGAGAAATGGGTGTTTGAAGTTGAGGAATGGTTGAGAATCCATCAAAATTTTCGCTGGTCTGATACTCGAAACCAATAACTGGAATGGCCTAGGGGAAAAGTACACACACCATTGTAATCGGGCGAGTTTCTACATTCAGATACAACCGGAATTTCTCGAGTTCGTCAATGCGTTCGCGAGATATGGGAGTTTGAAGTTAAGGAATGGTTGAGAAACCATCAAAATTTCCGCTGGTCTGATACTCGAAACCAATAACTGGAATGGCCTAGGGGAAAAGTAAACACACCATTGTATTCGGGCGAGTTTCTGCTTTCATATGCAATAGGAATTTCTCGAGTTCGTCAATCCGTTCGCGAGAAATGGGAGTTTGAAGTTAAGGAATGGTTGAGAAACCATCAAAATTTTCGCTGGTCTGATACTCGAAACCAATAACTGGA
Source organism: Ptiloglossa arizonensis (assembly GCF_051014685.1). Taxonomy (NCBI): domain Eukaryota; kingdom Metazoa; phylum Arthropoda; class Insecta; order Hymenoptera; family Colletidae; genus Ptiloglossa; species Ptiloglossa arizonensis. The sequence continues at coordinate 246,272 of NW_027478638.1, read as the reverse complement.
ATGGCCTAGGGGAAAAGTACACACACCATTGTAAACGGGCGAGTTTCTACTTTCAGATGCAACAGGAATTTCTCGAGTTCGTCAATCCGTTCGCGAGATATGGGAGTTTGAAGTTAAGGAATGGTTGAGAAACCATCAAAATTTTCGCAAGTCTGATACTCAAAACCAATAACTGGAATGACCTAGGGTAAAAGTACACACACCATTGTAATCGGGCGAGTTTCTACTTTCAGATACAACAGGAATTTCTCGAGTTCGTCAATCCGTTCGCGAGAAATGGGGGTTTGAAGTTAAGGAATGGTTGAGAAACCATCAAAATTTTCGCAAGTCTGATACTCGAAACCAATAACTACAATGGCCTAGGGGAAAAATACACATACCGTTGTAATCGGGCGAGTTTCTACTTCCAGATACAACAGGAATTTCACGAGTTCGTCAATGCGTTTGCGAGATATGGGAGTTTGAAGTTAAGGAATGGTTGAGAAATCATCAAAATTTTCGCTCGTCTGATACTCGAAACCAATAACTGGAATGGACTAGGGGAAATGTACACACACCATTGTAATCGGGCGACTTTCTACATTCAGATACTACAGGAATTTCTCGAGTTCGTCAATGCGTTCGCGAGATATGGGAGTTTGAAGTTAAGGAATGCTTGAGAAACCATCAAAATTTTCGCAATTCTGATGCTAGAAACGAATGACTAGAATGACCTAGGGAAAAAGTACACACACGATTGTAATCGTTCGACTTTCTACTTTCAGAAGCAACAGGAAATATTCGAGTTCGTCAATCCATTCGCGAGATATGGGAGTTTGAAGTTAAGGAATGGTTGAGAAATCATCAAAATTTTTGCAAGTCTGATACTCGAAACCAATAACTGGAATGGCCTAGGGGAAAAGTACACACACCATTGTAAACGGGCGAGTTTCTACTTTCAGATGCAACAGGAATTTCTCGAGTTCGTCAATCCGTTCGCGCGATATGGGAGTTTGAAGTTAAGGAATGGTTGAGAAATCATCAAAATTTTTGCAAGTCTGATACTCGAAACCAATAACTGGAATGGCCTAGGGGAAAAGTACACACACCATTGTAAACGGGCGAGTTTCTACTTTCAGATGCAACAGGAATTTCTCGAGTTCGTCAATCCGTTCGCGAGATATGGGAGTTTGAAGTTAAGGAATGGTTGAGAAACCATCAAAATTTTCGCTGGTCTGATACTCGAAACCAATAACTGGAATGGCCTAGGGGAAAAGTACACACACCATTGTAATCGGGCGAGCTTCTGCTTTCAGATACAACAGGAATTTCTCGAGTTCGTCAATATGATCGCGAGATATGGGAGTTTTAAGTTAAGGAATGGTTGAGAAATCATCAAAATTTTTGCAAGTCTGATACTCGAAACCAATAACTGGAATGGCCTAGGGGAAAAGTACACACACCATTGTAAACGGGCGAGTTTCTACTTTCAGATGCAACAGGAATTTCTCGAGTTCGTCAATCCGTTCGCGAGATATGGGAGTTTGAAGTTAAGGAATGGTTGAGAAACCATCAAAATTTTCGCAAGTCTGATACTCAAAACCAATAACTGGAATGGCCTAGGGTAAAAGTACACACACCATTGTAATCGGGCGAGTTTCTACTTTCAGATACAACAGGAATTTCTCGAGTTCGTCAATCCGTTCGCGAGAAATGGGGGTTTGAAGTTAAGGAATGGTTGAGAAACCATCAAAATTTTCGCAAGTCTGATACTCGAAACCAATAATTACAATGGCCTAGGGGAAAAATACACATACCGTTGTAATCGGACGAGTTTCTACTTCCAGATACAACAGGAATTTCACGAGTTCGTCAATGCGTTCGCGAGATATGGGAGTTTGAAGTTAAGGAATGGTTGAGAAATCATCAAAATTTTCGCTCGTCTGATACTCGAAACCAATAACTGGAATGGACTAGGGGAAAAGTACACACACCATTGTAAACGGGCGACTTTCTACATTCAGATACAACAGGAATTTCTCGAGTTCGTCAATGCGTTCGCGAGATATGGGAGTTTGAAGTTAAGGAATGCTTGAGAAACCATCAAAATTTTCGCAATTCTGATGCTAGAAACGAATGACTAGAATGACCTAGGGAAAAAGTACACACACGATTGTAATCGTTCGACTTTCTACTTTCAGAAGCAACAGGAAATATTCGAGTTCGTCAATCCATTCGCGAGATATGGGAGTTTGAAGTTAAGGAATGGTTGAGAAATCATCAAAATTTTTGCAAGTCTGATACTCGAAACCAATAACTGGAATGGCCTCGGGGAAAAGTACACACACCATTGTAAACGGGCGAGTTTCTACTTTCAGATGCAACAGGAATTTCTCAAGTTCGTCAATCCGTTCGCGAGATATGGGAGTTTGAAGTTAAGGAATGGTTGAGAAACCATCAAAATTTTCGCAAGCCTGATACTCGTAACCAATAACTACAAAGGCCTAGGGCAAAAATACACATACCGTTGTAATCGGGCGAGTTTCTACTTTCACATGCAACAGGAATTTCTCGAGTTCGTCAACCCGTACGCGAGATATGGGAGTTTGAAGTTAAGGAATGGTTGAGAAACCATCAACATTTTCGCAAGTCTGATACTCGAAACCAATAGCTACAAAGGCCTAGGGGAAAGATACACACGCCCTTGTAATCAGGCGAGTTTCTACTTTCACATGCAACAGGAATTTCTCGAGTTCTTCAATCCGTTCGCGAGATATGAGAGTTTGAAGTTAAGGAATGGTTGAGAAACCATCAAAATTTTCGCTGGTCTGATACTCGAAACCAATAACTGGAATGGCCTAGGGGTAAAGTACACTCGCCATTGTAATCGGGCTAGTTTCTACTTTCAGATACAAGAGGAATTTCGCGAGTTGGTCAATGCGTTCGCGAGATATGGGAGTTTGAAGTTAAGGAATGGTTGAGAAACCATCAAAATTTTCGCAAGTCTGATACTCGAAACCAATAACTGGGATGGCCTAGGGGAAAAATACACATACAGTTGTAATCGACGAGTTTCTACTTTCACATGCAACAGGAATTTCTCGAGTTCGTCAACCCGTACGCAAGATATGGGAGTTTGAAGTCAGGGAATTGTTGAGAACCATCAAAATTTTCGCTGGTCTGATACTCGAAACCAATAACTGGAATGGCCTAGGGAAAAAGTACACACACCACTGCATTCGGGCGAGTTTCTGCTTTCAGATGAAATAGGAATTTCTCGAGTTCGTCAATCCGTTCGCGAGATATGGGAGTTTGAAGTTAAGGAATGGTTGAGAAACCATCAAAATTTTCGCTGGTCTGATTCTCGAAACCAATAACTGGAATGGCCTAGGGGAAAAGTACACACACCATTGTAATCGGGCGAGTTTCTACTTTCAGATACAACAGGAAATTCTCGAGTTCGTCAATGCGTTCGCGAGATATGGGAGTTTGAATTTAAGGAATGGTTGAGAAATCATCAAAATTTTCGCAAGTCTGATACTCGAATCCAATAGTTACAAATGCCTAGGGGAAAGATACACATACCGTTGTAATCGGGCGAGATTCTACTTTCACATGCAACAGGAATTTCTCGATTTCGTCAATCCGTTCGCGAGATATGGGAGTTTGAAGTTAAGGAATGGTTGAGAAGCCATCAAAATTTTCGCTGGTCTGATTCTCAAACCAATAACTGGAATGGCCTAGGGTAAAAGTACACACACCATTGTAATCGGGCGAGTTTCTACTTTCATATACAACAGGAATTTCTCGAGTTCGTCAATGCGTTCGCGAGATATGGGAGTTTGAATTTAAGGAATGGTTGAGAAATCATCGAAATTTTCGCAAGTCTGATACTCGGAACCAATAACTACGAAGGCCTAGGGGAAAAATACACATACCGTTGAAATCGGGCGACATTCTACTTTCAGATGCAACAGGAATTTCTCGAGGTCGTCAATCCGTTCGCGAGAGATGGGAGTTTGAAGTTAAGGAATGGTTGCGAAACCATAAAAATTTTCGCAAGTCTGATACTCGAAACAAATAACTACAAAGGTCTAGGAGAAAAATATACATACCGCTGAAATCGGGCGACATTCTACTTTCACATGCAACCGGAATATCTCGAGTTCGTCAATCCGTTCGCGAGATATGGGAGTTTGAAGTTAAAGAATGGTTGAGAAATCATCAAAATTTTCGCAAGTCTGATACTCGAATCCAATAACAACTATGGCCTAGGGCAAAAATTCACATACCGTTGTAATCGGGCGAGTTTCTACTTCCACATGCAACAGGAAATTCTCGAGTTCGTCAATCCGTTCGCGAGATATGGAAGTTTGAAGTTAAGGAATGCTTGAGAAACCATCAAAATTTTCGCTGGTCTGATACTCGAAACCAATAACTGGAATGGCCTAGGGAAGAAGTACACACACCACTGTATTCGGGCGAGTTTCTGCTTTCAGATGAAATAGGAATTTCTCGAGTTCGTCAATGCGTTCGCGAGATATGGGAGTTTGAATTTAAGGAATGGTTGAGAAATCATCAAAATTTTCGCAAGTCTGATACTCGAAACCAATAACTACAATGGCCTAGGGGAAAAATACACATACCGTTGTAATCGGGCGAGTTTCTACTTCCAGATACAACAGGAATTTCACGAGTTCGTCAATGCGTTCGCGAGATATGGGAGTTTGAAGTTAAGGAATGGTTGAGAAATCATCAAAATTTTCGCTGGTCTGATACTCGAAACCAATAACTGGAATGGACTAGGGGAAAAGTACACACACCGTTGTAATCGGGCGAGTTTCTGCTTTTAGATGCAATAGGAAATTCTCGAGTTCGTCAATCCGTGCGCGAGATATGGATGTATGAAAATAAGGAATGGTTGAGAAACCATCAAAGTTTTCGCAAGTCTGATATTCGAAACCAATAACTGCAAAGGCCTAGGGGAAAAATACACATACCGTTGAAATCGGGCGACTTTCTACTTTCAGATGCAACAGGAATTTCTCGAGGTCGTCAATCCGTTCGCGAGAGATGGGAGTTTGAAGTTAAGGAATGGTTGCGAAACCATAAAAATTTTCGCAAGTCTGATACTCGAAACAAGTAACTACAAAGGTCTAGGAGAAAAATATACATACCGCTGAAATCGGGCGACATTCTACTTTCACATGCAACCGGAATATCTCGAGTTCGTCAATCCGTTCGCGAGATATGGGAGTTTGAAGTTAAAGAATGGTTGAGAAATCATCAAAATTTTCGCAAGTCTGATACTCGAATCCAATAACAACTATGGCCTAGGGCAAAAATTCACATACCGTTGTAATCGGGCGAGTTTCTACTTCCACATGCAACAGGAAATTCTCGAGTTCGTCAATCCGTTCGCGAGATATGGAAGTTTGAAGTTAAGGAATGCTTGAGAAACCATCAAAATTTTCGCTGGTCTGATACTCGAAACCAATAACTGGAATGGCCTAGGGAAGAAGTACACACACCACTGTATTCGGGCGAGTTTCTGCTTTCTGATGAAATAGGAATTTCTCGAGTTCGTCAATGCGTTCGCGAGATATGGGAGTTTGAAGTTAAGGAATGGTTGCGAAACCATAAAAATTTTCGCAAGTCTGATACTCGAAACAAATAACTACAAAGGTCTAGGAGAAAAATATACATACCGCTGAAATCGGGCGACATTCTACTTTCACATGCAACCGGAATATCTCGAGTTCGTCAATCCGTTCGCGAGATATGGGAGTTTGAAGTTAAAGAATGGTTGAGAAATCATCAAAATTTTCGCAAGTCTGATACTCGAATCCAATAACAACTATGGCCTAGGGCAAAAATTCACATACCGTTGTAATCGGGCGAGTTTCTACTTTCACATGCAACAGGAAATTCTCGAGTTCGTCAATCCGTTCGCGAGATATGGAAGTTTGAAGTTAAGGAATGCTTGAGAAACCATCAAAATTTTCGCTGGTCTGATACTCGAAACCAATAACTGGAATGGCCTTGGGGAAAAGTAAACACACCATTGTATTCGGGCGAGTTTCTGCTTTCAGATGCTATAGGAATTTCTCGAGATCGTCACTCCGTTCTCGAGAAATGGGTGTTTGAAGTTGAGGAATGGTTGAGAAACCATCAAAATTTTCGCTGGTCTGATACTCGAAACCAATAACTGGAATGGCCTAGGGGAAAAGTAAACACACCATTGTATTCGGGCGAGTTTCTGCTTTCAGATGCTATAGGAATTTCTCGAGTTCGTCAATCCGTTCGCGAGAAATGGGGGTTTGAAGTTAAGGAATGGTTGAGAAACCATCAAAATTTTCGCAAGTCTGATACTCGAAACCAATAACTACAATGGCCTAGGGGAAAAATACACATACCGTTGTAATCGGGCGAGTTTCTACTTCCAGATACAACAGGAATTTCACGAGTTCGTCTATGCGTTCGCGAGATATGGGAGTTTGAAGTTAAGGAATGGTTGAGAAATCATCAAAATTTTCGCTCGTCTGATACTCGAAACCAATAACTGGAATGGACTAGGGGAAAAGTACACACACCGTTGTAAACGGGCGAGTTTCTGCTTTTAGATGCAATAGGAAATTCTCGAGTTCGTCAATCCGTGCGCGAGATATGGAAGTATGAAAATAAGGAATGGTTGAGAAACCATCAAAGTTTTCGCAAGTCTGATATTCGAAACCAATAACTACAAAGGCCTAGGGGAAAAATACACATACCGTTGAAATCGGGCGTCTTTCTACTTTCAGATGCAACAGGAATTTCTCGAGTTCGTCAATCCGTTCGCGAGAGGTGGGAGTTTGAAGTTAAGGAATGCTTGAGAAACCATCAAAATTTTCGCAAGTCTGATACTCGAAACCATTAACTGGAATGGCCTAGGGTAAAAGTACACACACCATTGTAATCGGGCGAGTTTCTACTTTCAGATACAACAGGAATTTCTCGAGTTCGTCAATCCGTTCGCGAGAAATGGGGGTTTGAAGTTAAGGAATGGTTGAGAAACCATCAAAATTTACGCAAGTCTGATACTCGAAACAAATAACTACAAAGGTCTAGGGGAAAAATACACATACCGCTGAAATCGGGCGACTTTCTACTTTCACATGCAACCGGAATTTCTCGATTTCGTCAATCCGTTCGCGAGATATGGGAGTTTGAAGTTAAGGAATGGTTGAGAAGCCATCAAAATTTTCGCTGGTCTGATTCTCAAACCAATAACTGGAATGGCCTAGGGGAAAAGTACACACACCATTGTAATCGGGCGAGTTTCTACTTTCATATACAACAGGAATTTCTCGAGTTCGTCAATGCGTTCGCGAGATATGGGAGTTTGAATTTAAGGAATGGTTGAGAAATCATCGAAATTTTCGCAAGTCTGATACTCGGAACCAATAACTACGAAGGCCTAGGGGAAAAATACACATACCGTTGAAATCGGGCGACATTCTACTTTCAGATGCAACAGGAATTTCTCCAGGTCGTCAATCCGTTCGCGAGAGATGGGAGTTTGAAGTTAAGGAATGGTTGCGAAACCATAAAAATTTTCGCAAGTCTGATACTCGAAACAAATAACTACAAAGGTCTAGGAGAAAAATATACATACCGCTGAAATCGGGCGACATTCTACTTTCACATGCAACCGGAATATCTCGAGTTCGTCAATCCGTTCGCGAGATATGGGAGTTTGAAGTTAAAGAATGGTTGAGAAATCATCAAAATTTTCGTAAGTCTGATACTCGAATCCAATAACAACTATGGCCTAGGGCAAAAATTCACATACCGTTGTAATCGGGCGAGTTTCTACTTCCACATGCAACAGGAAATTCTCGAGTTCGTCAATCCGTTCGCGAGATATGGAAGTTTGAAGTTAAGGAATGCTTGAGAAACCATCAAAATTTTCGCTGGTCTGATACTCGAAACCAATAACTGGAATGGCCTAGGGAAGAAGTACACACACCACTGTATTCGGGCGAGTTTCTGCTTTCAGATGAAATAGGAATTTCTCGAGTTCGTCAATGCGTTCGCGAGATATGGGAGTTTGAATTTAAGGAATGGTTGAGAAATCATCAAAATTTTCGCAAGTCTGATACTCGAAACCAATAACTACAATGGCCTAGGGGAAAAATACACATACCGTTGTAATCGGGCGAGTTTCTACTTCCAGATACAACAGGAATTTCACGAGTTCGTCAATGCGTTCGCGAGATATGGGAGTTTGAAGTTAAGGAATGGTTGAGAAATCATCAAAATTTTCGCTGGTCTGATACTCGAAACCAATAACTGGAATGGACTAGGGGAAAAGTACACACACCGTTGTAATCGGGCGAGTTTCTGCTTTTAGATGCAATAGGAAATTCTCGAGTTCGTCAATCCGTGCGCGAGATATGGATGTATGAAAATAAGGAATGGTTGAGAAACCATCAAAGTTTCCGCAAGTCTGATATTCGAAACCAATAACTGCAAAGGCCTAGGGGAAAAATACACATACCGTTGAAATCGGGCGACTTTCTACTTTCAGATGCAACAGGAATTTCTCGAGGTCGTCAATCCGTTCGCGAGAGATGGGAGTTTGAAGTTAAGGAATGGTTGCGAAACCATAAAAATTTTCGCAAGTCTGATACTCGAAACAAATAACTACAAAGGTCTAGGAGAAAAATATACATACTGCTGAAATCGGGCGACATTCTACTTTCACATGCAACCGGAATATCTCGAGTTCGTCAATCCGTTCGCGAGATATGGGAGTTTGAAGTTAAAGAATGGTTGAGAAATCATCAAAATTTTCGCAAGTCTGATACTCGAATCCAATAACAACTATGGCCTAGGGCAAAAATTCACATACCGTTGTAATCGGGCGAGTTTCTACTTTCACATGCAACAGGAAATTCTCGAGTTCGTCAATCCGTTCGCGAGGTATGGAAGTTTGAAGTTAAGGAATGCTTGAGAAACCATCAAAATTTTCGCTGGTCTGATACTCGAAACCAATAACTGGAATGGCCTTGGGGAAAAGTAAACACACCATTGTATTCGGGCGAGTTTCTGCTTTCAGATGCTATAAGAATTTCTCGAGATCGTCACTCCGTTCTCGAGAAATGGGTGTTTGAAGTTGAGGAATGGTTGAGAAACCATCAAAATTTTCGCTGGTCTGATACTCGAAACCAATAACTGGAATGGCCTAGGGGAAAAGTAAACACACCATTGTATTCGGGCGAGTTTCTGCTTTCAGATGCTATAGGAATTTCTCGAGTTCGTCAATCCGTTCGCGAGAAATGGGGGTTTGAAGTTAAGGAATGGTTGAGAAACCATCCAAATTTTCGCAAGTCTGATACTCGAAACCAATAACTACAATGGCCTAGGTGAAAAATACACATACCGTTGTAATCGGGCGAGTTTCTACTTCCAGATACAACAGGAATTTCACGAGTTCGTCAATGCGTTCGCGAGATATGGGAGTTTGAAGTTAAGGAATGGTTGAGAAATCATCAAAATTTTCGCTCGTCTGATACTCGAAACCAATAACTGGAATGGACTAGGGCAAAAGTACACACACCATTGTAATCGGGCGACTTTCTACATTCAGATACAACAGGAATTTCTCGAGTTCGTCAATGCGTTCGCGAGATATGGGAGTTTGAAGTTAAGGAATGCTTGAGAAACCATCAACATTTTCGCTGGTCTGATACTTGAAACCAACAACTGGAACGGACTAGGGGAAAAGTACACACACCGTTGTAAACGGGCGAGTTTCTGCTTTTAGATGCAATAGGAAATTCTCGAGTTCGTCAATCCGTGCGCGAGATATGGAAGTATGAAAATAAGGAATGGTTGAGAAACCATCAAAGTTTACGCAAGTCTGATATTCGAAACCAATAACTACAAAGGCCTAGGGGAAAAATACACATACCGTTGAAATCGGGCGACTTTCTACTTTCAGATGCAACAGGAATTTCTCGAGTTCGTCAATCCGTTCGCGAGAGATGGGAGTTTGAAGTTAAGGAATGGTTGAGAAATCATCAAAATTTTTGCAAGTCTGATACTCGAAACCAATAACTGGAATGGCCTAGGGGAAGAGTACACACACCATTGTAAACGGGCGAGTTTCTACTTTCAGATGCAACAGGAATTTCTCTAGTTCGTCAATCCGTTCGCGAGATATGGGAGTTTGAAGTTAAGGAATGGTTGAGAAACCATCAAAATTTTCGCAAGTCTGATACTCAAAACCAATAACTGGAATGGACTAGGGGAAAAGTACACACACCGTTGTAATCGGGCGAGTTTCTGCTTTTAGATGCAATAGGAAATTCTCGAGTTCGTCAATCCGTGCGCGAGATATGGATGTATGAAAATAAGGAATGGTTGAGAAACCATCAAAGTTTTCGCAAGTCTGATATTCGAAACCAATAACTGCAATGGCCTAGGGGAAAAATACACATACCGTTGAAATCGGGCGACTTTCTACTTTCAGATGCAACAGGAATTTCTCGAGGTCGTCAATCCGTTCGCGAGAGATGGGAGTTTGAAGTTAAGGAATGGTTGCGAAACCATAAAAATTTTCGCAAGTCTGATACTCGAAACAAATAGCTACAAAGGTCTAGGAGAAAAATATACATACCGCTGAAATCGGGCGAGTTTCTACTTTCAGATACAACAGGAATTTCTCGAGTTCGTCAATCCGTTCGCGAGAAATGGGGGTTTGAAGTTAAGGAATGGTTGAGAAACCATCAAAATTTTCGCAAGTCTGATACTCGAAACCAATAACTACAATGGCCTAGGGGAAAAATACACATACCGTTGTAATCGGGCGAGTTTCTACTTCCAGATACAACAGGAATTTCACGAGTTCGTCTATGCGTTCGCGAGATATGGGAGTTTGAAGTTAAGGAATGGTTGAGAAATCATCAAAATTTTCGCTCGTCTGATACTCGAAACCAATAACTGGAATGGACTAGGGGAAAAGTACACACACCGTTGTAAACGGGCGAGTTTCTGCTTTTAGATGCAATAGGAAATTCTCGAGTTCGTCAATCCGTGCGCGAGATATGGAAGTATGAAAATAAGGAATGGTTGAGAAACCATCAAAGTTTTCGCAAGTCTGATATTCGAAACCAATAACTACAAAGGCCTAGGGGAAAAATACACATACCGTTGAAATCGGGCGTCTTTCTACTTTCAGATGCAACAGGAATTTCTCGAGTTCGTCAATCCGTTCGCGAGAGGTGGGAGTTTGAAGTTAAGGAATGCTTGAGAAACCATCAAAATTTTCGCAAGTCTGATACTCGAAACCATTAACTGGAATGGCCTAGGGTAAAAGTACACACACCATTGTAATCGGGCGAGTTTCTACTTTCAGATACAACAGGAATTTCTCGAGTTCGTCAATCCGATCGCGAGAAATGGGGGTTTGAAGTTAAGGAATGGTTGAGAAACCATCAAAATTTTCGCAAGTCTGATACTCGAAACAAATAACTACAAAGGTCTAGCGGAAAAATACACATACCGCTGAAATCGGGCGACTTTCTACTTTCACATGCAACCGGAATTTCTCGAGTTCGTCAATCCGTTCGCGAGATATGGGAGTTTGAAGTTAAGGAATGGTTGAGAAATCATCAAAATTTTCGCAAGTCTGATACTCGAATCCAATAACAACTATGGCCTAGGGCAAAAATACACATACCGTTGTAATCGGGCGAGTTTCTGCTTTCAGATGCAATAGGGAATTCTCGTGTTCGTCAATTCGTTCGCGAGATATGGGAGTTGGAAGTTAAGGAATGGTTGACAAACCATCAAAATTTTCGCAAGTCTGATACTCGAAACCAATAACTACAATGGCCTAGGGGAAAAGTACGCATACCATTGTAATCGGGCGAGTTTCTGCTTTCAGATGCAACAGGAATTTCTCGAGTTCGTCAATCCGTTCGCGAGAAATGGGAGTTTGAAGTTAAGGAATGGTTGAGAGACCATCACAATTTTCGCTGGTCTGATAATCGAAACCAACAACTCGAATGGCCTAGGGGAAAAGCACACACACCGTTGTAATCGGGCGAGTTTCTGCTTTCAGAGGCAACAGGAACTTCTCGAGTTCGCCAAACCGTTCGCGAGGTATCGGAATTTTAAGTTAAGAAATGGTTGAGAAACCATCAAAATTTTCGCAAGTCTGAAACTCGAAACCAATAACTGCTACAGCCTAGGGCAAAAATACACATACCTTTGTAATCGGGCGAGTTTATACTTTCAGATGCAACAGGAATTTCTCGAGCTCGTCAATCGTTCGCGAGATATGGGAGTTTGACATTAAGGAACGGTTGAGAAACCATCAAAATTTTCGCAAAACTGATACTCGAAACCAATAACTGGAATGGCCTAGGGGAAAAGTACACACACCATTGTAATGGGGCGAGTTTCTACTTTCAGATGCAACAGGAATTCCTCGAGCTCTTCAATCCGTTCGCGAGATATGGGAGTTTGAAGTTAAGGAATGGTTGAGAGACCATCACAATTTTCGCAAGTCTGATACTCGAAACCAATAACTACTATGGCCTACGGCAAAAATACACATACCGTTGTAATCGGACGAGTTTCTGCTTTCAGATGCAACATGAATTTCTCGAGTTCGTCAATTCGTTCGCGAGATATGGGAGTCTGAAGTTAAGGAATGGTTGAGAAACCATCAAAATTTTCGCAAGTCTGATACTCGAAACCAATGACTACTATGGCCTAGGGCAAAAATATACATACCGTTGTAATCGGACGAGTTTCTGCTTTCAGATGCAACATGAATTTCTCTAGTTCGTCAATCCGTTCGCGAGATATGGGAGTTTGAAGTTAAGGAATGCTTGAGAAACCATCAAAATTTTCGCAAGTCTGATGCTAGAAACGAATGACTAGAATGACCTAGGGAAAAAGTACACACACGATTGTAATCGTTCGACTTTCTACTTTCAGAAGCAACAGGAAATATTCGAGTTCGTCAATCGTTCGCGAGATATGGGAGTTTGACATTACGGAACGGTTGAGAAACCATCAAAATTTTCGCAAAACTGATACTCGAAACCAATAACTGGAACGGCCTAGGGGAAAAGTACACACACCATTGTAATCGAGCAAGTTTCTACTTTCAGAGGCGACAGGAACTTCTCGAGTTCGCCAATCCGTTCGCTAGATATCGGAGTTTGAAGTTAAGGAATGGTTGAGAGACCATCACAATTTTCGCAAGTCTGATACTTGAAACCAATAACTACTATGCCCTAGGGCAAAAATGCACATACCACTGTAATCGGGCAAGTTTCTACTTTCAGATGCAACAGGAATTTCTCGAGTTCGTCAATTCGTTCGCGAGATATGGGAGTTTGAAGTTAAGGAATGTTTGAGAAACCATCAAAATTTTCGCAATTCTGATGCTAGAAACGAATGACTAGAATGACCTAGGGAAAAAGTACACACACGATTGTAATCGTTCGACTTTCTACTTTCAGAAGCAACAGGAAATATTCGAGTTCATCAATCGTTCGCGAGATATGGGAGTTTGACATTAAGGAATGCTTGAGAAACCATCAAAATTTTCGCAAAACTGATACGCGAAACCAATAACTGGAATGCCCTAGGGGAAAAGTACACATACCATTGTAATGGAGCTAGTTTCTACTTTCAGGTGCAACAGGAATTCCTCGAGTTCATCAATCCGTTCGCGAGATATGGGAGTTTGAAGTTAAGGAATGGTTGAGAAACCATCAAAATTTTCGCAAGTCTGATACTCGAAACCAATAACTGCTACAGCCTAGGGCAAAAATACACATACCTTTGTAATCGGGCGAGTTTATACTTTCAGATGCAACAGGAATTTCTCGAGCTCGTCAATCGTTCGCGAGATATGGGAGTTTGACATTAAGGAACGTTTGAGAAACCATCAAAATATTCGCAAAACTGATACTCGAAACCAATAACTGGAATGGCCTAGGGGAAAAGTACACACACCATTGTAATGGGGCGAGTTTCTACTTTCAGCTGCAACAGGAATTCCTCGAGCTCTTCAATCCGTTCGCGAGATATGGGAGTTTGAAGTTAAGGAATGGTTGAGAGACCATCACAATTTTCGCAAGTCTGATACTCGAAACCAATAACTACTATGGCCTAGGGCAAAAATACACATACCGTTGTAATCGGACGAGTTTCTGCTTTCAGATGCAACATGAATTGCTCGAGTTCGTCAATTCGTTCGCGAGATATGGGAGTCTGAAGTTAAGGAATGGTTGAGAAACCATCAAAATTTTCGCAAGTCTGATACTCGAAAACAATAACTACCATGGCCTAGGGGAAAAATGCACATACCTTTGTAATCGGGCGAGTTTCTACTTCCAGATGCAACAGGAATTTCTCGAGTTCGCCAATCCGTTCGCGAGGTATCGGAGTTTGAAGTTAAGGAATGGTTGATAAACCATCAAAGATTTCGCAAGTCTGATACTCGAAACCAATAACAACTATGGCCTAGGGGAAAAATGCACATACCTTTGTAATCGGACGAGTTTCTGCTTTCAGATGCAACAGGAATTTCTCGAGTTCGTCAATCCGTTCGCGAGATATGGAAGTTTGAAATTAAGGAACGTTTGAGAAACCATCATAATTTTCGCAAGTCTGATACTCGAAACCAGTAACTGGAATGGCCTAGGGGAAAAGTGCACACACCATTGTAATGGAGCTAGTTTCTACTTTCAGATGCAACAGGAATTCCTCGAGTTCATCAATCCGTTCGCGAGATATGGGAGTTTGAAGTTAAGGAATGGTTGAGGGACCATCACAATTTTCGCAATTCTGATACTCGAAACCAATGACTACTATGGCCTAGGGCAAAAATACACATACCGTTGTAATCGGACGAGTTTCTGCTTTCAGATGCAACATGAATTTCTCGAGTTCGTCAATCCGTTCGCGAGATATGGGAGTTTGAAGTTAAGGAATACTTGAGAAACCATCAAAATTTTCGCAAGTCTGATACTCGAAACCAGTAACCACAAAGCCCCAGGCGAAAAATACACATACCTTTGTAATCGGTCGAGTTTATACTTTCAGATGCAACAGGAATTTCTCGAGCTCGTCAATCGTTCGCGAGATATGGGAGTTTGACATTAAGGAACGGTTGAGAAACCATCAAAATTTTCGCAAAACTGATACGCGAAACCAATAACTGGAATGACCTAGGGGGAAAGTACACACACCATTGTAATGGGGCGAGTTTCTACTTTCAGATGCAACATGAATTTCTCGAGTTCGTCAATCCGTTCGCGAGATATGGGAGTTTGAAGTTAAGTAACGGTTGAGAAACCATCACAATTTCCGCAAGTCTGATACTCGAAGCCAATATCTACCATGGCCTAGGGGAAGAATGCACATACCTTTGTAATCGGGCGAGTTTCTACTTTCAGATGCAATAGGAATTTCTCGAGTTCGTCAATCCGTTCGCGAGACATGGGAGTTTGAAGATAAGGAATGGTTGAGAAACCATTAAAATTTTCGCAAGTCCGATACTCGAAACGAATAACTGGAATTGCCTACGGGAAAAGTACACACACCATTGTAATGGGGCGAGTTTCTACTTTCTGATGCAACATGAATTTCTCGAGTTCGTCAATCCGTTCGCGAGATATGGGAGTTTGAAGTTAAGTAACGGTTGAGAAACCATCACAATTTTCGCAAGTCTGATACTCGAAACCAATAACTACTATGGCCTAGGGCAAAAATACACATACCATTGTAATCGGGCGAGCTTCTACTTTCAGATGCAACAGGAATTTCTCGAGTTCGTCAATCCGTTCGCGAGATATGGGAGTGTGAAGTTAAGGAATGGTTGAGAAACCATCAAAATTTTCGCAAGTTTGATACTCGAAACCAATGACTACAATGGCCCAGGGGAAAAGTACACGCACCATTGTAATCGGGCGAGTTTCTACTTTCAGATGCAACAGGAATTTCTCCAGTTCGTCAATCCGTTCGCGAGATATGGTACTTTGAAGTCAAGGAATGGTTGAGAAACCATAAAAACTCTCGCAAGTCTGATACACGAAACCAATAACTGGAATGGCCTAGGGTAAAAGTACACACACCATTGTAATCGGGCGAGCTTCTACATTCAGATGCAACAGGAATATCTCGAGTTCGTCAGTCCGTTCGCGAGATATGGGAGTTTGAAGTTAAGGAATGTTTGATAAACCATCAAAATTTTCGCTGGTCTGATACTCGAAACCAATACCTGGAATGGCCTAGGGTAAAAGTACACACACCATTGTAATCGGGCGAGCTTCTACTTTCAGATGCAACAGGAATATCTCGAGTTCGTCAATCCGTTCGCGAGATATGGTAGTTTGAAGTCAAGGAATGGTTGAGAAACCATCAAAATTTTCGCAAGTTTGATACTCGAAATCAATGACTACAATGGCCCAGGGGAAAAGTACACGCACCATTGTAATCGGGCGAGTTTCTACTTTCAGATGCAACAGGAATTTCTCCAGTTCATCAATCCGTTCGCGAGATATGGGAGTTTGTAGTTAAGGAATGGTTGATAATGCATCAAAATTTTCTCAAGTCTGATAATCGAAACCAATAACTACTATTTCCTAGGGCAATTATACACATAGCGTTGTAGTCGGGCGACTTTCTGCTTTCATATGCAACAGGAATTTCTCGAGTTCGTCAATCCGATCGCGAGATATGGGAGTTTGAAGTTAAGGAATGGTTGAGAAACCATCAACATTTTCGCAAGTCTGATTCTCGAAACCAATACCTGGAGCGGCCTAAGGGAAAAGTACACACACCATTGTAATCGGGCGAGGTTCTACTTTCAGATGCAACAGGAATATCTCGATTTCGTCAATCGGTTCGCGAGATATCGGAGTTTGAAGTTAAGGAATGTTTGAGAAACCATCAAAATTTTCGCAAGTCTGATACTGGAAACCAATAACTACTATGGCCTAGGGCAAAAATACACATACCGTTGTAATCGGGCGAGTTTGTGCTTTCAGATGCAACAGGAATTTCTCGAGTTCGCCAATCCGTTCGCGAGATATGGGAGTGTGAAGTTAAGGAATGGTTGAGAAACCATCAAAATTTTCGCAAGTTTAATACTCGAAACCAATGACTGGAATGGCCTAGGGGAAAAGTACACATACCGTTGTGATCGGGCGAGTTTCCACTTTCAGATGCAACAGGAATTTCTCGAGTTCGTCAATCCGTTCGCGAGATGTGGGAATTCGAAGTCAAGGAATGGTTGAGAAACCACCAAATTTTCGCAAGGCTGATACTCGAAACCTATAACTGGAATGGCCTAGGGGAAAAGTACACACACCTTTGTAATCGGGCGAGTTTCCACTTTCAGATGCAACAGGAATTTCTCGAGTTCGTCAATCCGTTCGCGAGATATGGAAGTTTGAAGTTAAGGAGTGGTTGAGAAACCATCAAAATTTTCGCAAGTCTGATACTAGCAACCAATAACCACTATTGCCTAGGGCAAAAATACACATACCATTGTAATCGGGCGAGTTTCTGCTTCCAGATGCACCAGGAACTTCTCGAGTTCGCCAATCCGTTCGCGAGATATGGGAGTTTGAAATTAAGGAATGGTTCTGAAACCACCAAAATTTTCGCAAGTCTGATACTCGAAACCAGTAACTACTGTTGCCTAGGGCAAAAATACACATACCGTCGTGATCGGGCGAGTTTCTGCTTTCAGATGCAACAGGAATTTCTCGAGTTCGTCAATCCGTTCGCGAGAAATGGGAGTTTGAAGTTACGGAATGGTTGAGAAAACATCAAAATTTTCGCAAGTCTGATAATCCAAACCAATTACTGGAATGGCCCAGGGAGAAAGTACACACTCCATTGTAATCGGGCGAGTTTCTACTTTCAGATGCAACAGGAATTACTCGATTTCGTCAATCCGTTCGCGAGATATCGGAGTTTGAAGTTAAGGAATGGTTGAAAAACCATCAAAATTTTCGCCAGTCTGATACTCGAAACCAATAACTACTATGGCCTAGGGCAAAAATACACATACCGTTGTAATCGGGCGAGTTTGTGCTTTCAGATGCAACAGGAATATCTTGAGTTCGTCAATCCGTTCGCGAGATATGGTAGTTTGAAGTTAAGGAATGGTTGAGAAACCATCAAAATTTTCGCAAGCCTGATACTCGAAACCAATGACTAGAATGGCCCAGGGGAAAAGTACACGCACCATTGTAATCGGGCGAGTTTCTACTTTCAGATGCAACAGGAATTTCTCCAGTTCGTCAATCCGTTCGCGAGATATCGGAGTTTGAATTTAAGGAATGGTTGAGAAACCATCAAAATTTTCGCAAGTCTGATACTCGAAACCAATAACTACTATGGCCTAGGGCAAAAATACACATACCGTTGTAATCGGGCGAGTTTGTGCTTTCAGATGCAACAGGAATATCTTGAGTTCGTCAATCCGTTCGCGAGATATGGTAGTTTGAAGTTAAGGAATGGTTGAGAAACCATAAAAACTCTCGCAAGTCTGATACTCGAAACCAATAACTACTATGGCCTAGGGCAATTATACACATAGCGTTGTGGTCGGGCGAGTTTTTGCTTTCATATGCAACAGGAATTTCTCGAGTTCGTCAATCCGTTCGCGAGATATGGAAGTTTGAAGTTAAGGAATGGTTGAGAAACCATCAAAATTATGCAAGTCTGATACTCGAAACCAATAACTACTATGGCCTAGGGCAAAAATACACATACCGTTGTAATCGGGCGAGTTTCTGCTTTCAGTTGGAACAGTTAAAATCTCGAGTTCGTCAATCCGTTCGCGAGATATGGTAGTTCGAAATTAAGGAATGGTTGAGAAACCATCAAAATTTTCGCAAGTCTGATACTCGAAACCAATAACTACTATCGCCTAGGGCAAAAATACACATACCATTGTAATCGGTCGAGCTTCTACTTTCAGATGCAACAGGAATTTCTCGAGTGCGTCTATCCGTTCGCGAGATATGGGAGTGTGAAGTTAAGGAATGGTTGAGAAGCCATCAAAATTTTCGCAAGTTTGATACTCGAAACCAATAACTACTATGGCCTAGGGCAAAAATACACATACCGTTGTAATCGGGCGAGTTTGTGCTTTCAGATGCAACAGGAATATCTTGAGTTCGTCAATCCATTCGCGAGATATGGGAGTTTGAAGTTAAGGAATGGTTGAGAAACCATCAAAATTTTCGCAAGCCTGATACTCGAAACCAATGACTAGAATGGCCCAGGGGAAAAGTACACGCACCATTGTAATCGGGCGAGTTTCTACTTTCAGATGCAACAGGAATTTCTCCAGTTCGTCAATCCGTTCGCGAGATATCGGAGTTTGAATTTAAGGAATGGTTGAGAAACCATCAAAATTTTCGCAAGTCTGATACTCGAAACCAATAACTACTATTTCCTAGGGCAATTATACACATAGCGTTGTGGTCGGACGAGTTTTTGCTTTCATATGCAACAGGAATTTCTCGAGTTCGTCAATCCGTTCGCGAGATATGGAAGTTTGAAGTTAAGGAATGGTTGAGAAACCATCAAAATTATGCTAGTCTGATACTCGAAACCAATAACTACTATGGCCTAGGGCAAAAATACACATACCGTTGTAATCGGGCGAGTTTGTGCTTTCAGATGCAACAGGAATATCTTGAGTTCGTCAATCCATTCGCGAGATATGGTAGTTTGAAGTTAAGGAATGGTTGAGAAACCATAAAAACTCTCGCAAGCCTAATACCCGAAACCAATAACTACTACGGCCTAGGGCAAAAATACACATACCATAGTAATCGGGCGAGTTTCTGCTTTCAGATGCAACAGGAATTTCTCGAGTTCGCCAATCCGTTCGCGAGATATGGGAGTTTGAAGTTAAGGAATGTTTGAGAAACCATCAAAATTTTCGGAAGTCTGATACTCGAAACCAATAACTACTTTTTCCTAGGGCAATTATACACATAGCGTTGTGGTCGGACGAGTTTTTGCTTTCATATGCAACAGGAATTTCTCGAGTTCGTCAATCCGTTCGCGAGATATGGGAGTTAGAAGTTAAGGAACGGTTGAGAAACCATCAAAATTTTCGCAAGTTTGATACTCGAAACCAATAACTGTAATGGCCTAGGGAAAATGTAAACACACCATTGTAATCGGGCGAGTTTCTACTTTCAGATGCAACAGAAATATCTCGAGTTCGTCAATCCGTTCGCCAGATATGGGAGTTTGAATTTAAGGAATGGTTGAGAAACCATAAAAATTTTCGCATGTCTGATACTCGAAACCAATAACTACAATGGCCGAGGGGAAAGGTACACACACCATTGTAATGGGGCGAGTTTCTACTTTCAGATGCAACAGGAATTTCTCGAGTTCGTCAATCCATTCGCGAGATATGGGAGTTGGAAGTTAAGGAATGGTTGAGAAACCATCAAAATTATGCAAGTCTGATACTCGAAACCAATAACTACTATGGCCTAGGGCAAAAATAAACATACCATTGTAATAGGGCGAGCTTCTACTTTCAGATGCAACAGAAATATCTCGAGTTCGTCAATCCGTTCGCGAGATATGGGAGTTTGAATTTAAGGAATGGTTGAGAAACCATAAAAATTTTCGCAAGTCTGATACTCGAAACCAATAACTACAATGGCCGCGGGGAAAGGTACACACACCATTGTAATGGGGCGAGTTTCTACTTTCAGATGCAACAGGAATTTCTCGAGTTCGTCAATCCATTCGCGAGATATGGGAGTTTGAAGTTAAGGAATGGTTGAGAAACCATCAAAATTATGCAAGTCTGATACTCGAAACCAATAACTACTATGGCCTAGGGCAAAAATACACATACCATTGTAATCGGGCGAGCTTCTACTTTCAGATGCTACAGGAATATCTCGAGTTCGTCAATCCGTTCGCGAGATATGGGATTTAGAAGTTAAGGAACGGTTGAGAAACCATCAAAATTTTCGCAATTCTGATACTCGAAACCAATAACTGGAATGGCCTAGGGGAAAAGAACACACACCATTGTAATCGGGCGAGTTTCTACTTTCAGATGCAACAGGAATTTCTCGAGTTCGTCAATCCATTCGCGAGATATGGGAGTTTCAAGTTAAGGAATGGTTGAGAAACCATCAAAATTGTCATAAGTCTGATTCTCGAAACCAATAACTGGAATTTCCTAAGGGAAAAATACACATACCATTGTAATCGGGCGAGCTTCTACTTTCAGATTCAACAGGAATTTCTCGAGTTCGTCAATCCGTTCGCGAGATATGCGATTTAGAAGTTAAGGAACGGTTGAGAAACCATCAAAATTTTCGCAATTCTGATACTCGAAACCAATAACTGGAATGGCCTAGGGGAAAAGAACACACACCTTTGTAATCGGGCGAGTTTCTACCTTCAGATGCAACTGTAATTTCTCGAGTTCGTCAATCCATTCGCGAGATATGGGAGTTTGAAGTTAAGGACTGGTTGAGAAACCATCAAAATTTTCGCCAGTTTGATACTCGAAACCAATAACTTGAATGGCCTAGGGGAAATGTAAACACACCATTGTAATCGGGCGAGTTTCTACTTTCAGATGCAACAGGAATATCTCGAGTTCGTCAATCCGTTCGCGAGATATGGGAGTTTGAAGTTAAGGAATGGTTGAGAAACCATAAAAATTTTCGCAAGTCTGATACTCGAAACCAATAACTACAATGGCCGAGGGGAAAAGTACACACACCATTGTAATGGGGCGAGTTTCTACTTTCAGATGCAACAGATATTTCTCGAGTTCGTCAATCCATTCGCGAGATATGGGAGTTTGAAGTTAAGGAATGGTTGAGAAACCATCAAAATTGTCATAAGTCTGATTCTCGAAACCAATAACTGGAATTTCCCAAGGGAAAAATACACATACCATTGTAATCGGGCGAGCTTCTACTTTCAGATGCAACAGGAATTTCTCGAGTTCGTCATTACATTCGCGAGATATTGGAGTTTGAAGTTAAGGAATGGTTGAGAAACCATCAAAATTTTCGCAAGTCTGATACTCGAAACCAATAACTATAATGGCCTAGGGGAAAAGTACACACACCATTGTAATGGGGCGAGTTTCTACTTTCAGATTCAACAGGAATTTCTCGAGTTCGTCAATCCATTCGCGAGATATGGGAGTATGGAGTTAAGAGACGGTTGAGAAACCATCAATATTTTCGCAATTCTGATGCTAGAAACGAATAACTACAATGGCCGAGGGGAAAAGTACACACACCATTGTAATCGGGCGAGCTTCTACTTTCAGATGCTACAGGAATTTCTCGAGTTCGTCAATCCGTTCGCGAGATATGGGATTTAGAAGTTAAGGAACGGTTGAGAAACCATCAAAATTTTCGCAATTCTGATACTCGAAACCAATAACTGGAATGGCCTAGGGGAAAAGAACACACACCATTGTAATCGGGCGAGTTTCTACTTTCAGATGCAACAGGAATTTCTCGAGTTCGTCAATCCATTCGCGAGATATGGGAGTTTCAAGTTAAGGAATGGTTGAGAAACCATCAAAATTGTCATAAGTCTGATTCTCGAAACCAATAACTGGAATTTCCTAAGGGAAAAATACACATACCATTGTAATCGGGCGAGCTTCTACTTTCAGATGCAACAGGAATTTCTCGAGTTCGTCAATCCGTTCGCGAGATATGCGATTTAGAAGTTAAGGAACGGTTGAGAAACCATCAAAATTTTCGCAATTCTGATACTCGAAACCAATAACTGGAATGGCCTAGGGGAAAAGAACACACACCTTTGTAATCGGGCGAGTTTCTACCTTCAGATGCAACTGTAATTTCTCGAGTTCGTCAATCCATTCGCGAGATATGGGAGTTTGAAGTTAAGGACTGGTTGAGAAACCATCAAAATTTTCGCCAGTTTGATACTCGAAACCAATAACTTGAATGGCCTAGGGGAAATGTAAACACACCATTGTAATCGGGCGAGTTTCTACTTTCAGATGCAACAGGAATATCTCGAGCTCGTCAATCCGTTCGCGAGATATGGGAGTTTGAAGTTAAGGAATGGTTGAGAAACCATAAAAATTTTCGCAAGTCTGATACTCGAAACCAATAACTACAATGGCCGAGGGGAAAAGTACACACACCATTGTAATGGGGCGAGTTTCTACTTTCAGATGCAACAGATATTTCTCGAGTTCGTCAATCCATTCGCGAGATATGGGAGTTTGAAGTTAAGGAATGGTTGAGAAACCATCAAAATTGTCATAAGTCTGATTCTCGAAACCAATAACTGGAATTTCCCAAGGGAAAAATACACATACCATTGTAATCGGGCGAGCTTCTACTTTCAGATGCAACAGGAATTTCTCGAGTTCGTCATTACATTCGCGAGATATTGGAGTTTGAAGTTATGGAATGGTTGAGAAACCATCAAAATTTTCGCAAGTCTGATACTCGAAACCAATAACTATAATGGCCTAGGGGAAAAGTACACACACCATTGTAATGGGGCGAGTTTCTACTTTCAGATTCAACAGGAATTTCTCGAGTTCGTCAATCCATTCGCGAGATATGGGAGTATGGAGTTAAGAGACGGTTGAGAAACCATCAATATTTTCGCAATTCTGATGCTAGAAACGAATAACTACAATGGCCGAGGGGAAAAGTACACACACCATTGTAATGGGGCGAGTTTCTACTTTCAGATGCAACAGATATTTCTCGAGTTCGTCAATCCATTCGCGAGATATGGGATTTAGAAGTTAAGGAACGGTTGAGAAACCATCCAAATTTTCGCAATTCTGATACTCGAAACCAATAACTGGAATGGCCTAGGGGAAAAGAACACACACCATTGTAATCGGGCGAGTTTCTACTTTCAGATGCAACAGGAATTTCTCGAGTTCGTCAATCCATTCGCGAGATATGGGAGTTTGAAGTTAAGGAATGGTTGAGAAACCATCAAAATTTTCGCTGGTCTGATACTCGAAACCAATAACTGGAATGGTCTAGGGGAAAAGTACACACACCATTCTATTCGGGCGAGTTTCTGCTTTCAGATGCAATAGGAATTTCTCGAGTTCATCAATCCGTTCGCGAGATATGGGAGTTTGAAGTTAAGGAATGGTTGAGGAACCATCAAAATTTTCGCAATTCTGATACTCGAAACCAATGACTGGAATGGCCTAGGGGAAAAGAACACACACCTTTGTAATCGGGCGAGTTTCTACTTTCAGATGCAACTGGAATTTCCCGAGTTCGTCAATCCATTCGCGAGATATGGGAGTTTGAAGTTAAGGAATGGTTGAGAAACCATCAAAATTATGCTAGTCTGATACTCGAAACCAATAACTACTATGGCCTAGGGCAAATATACACATACCGTTGTCATCGGGCGAGATTCTGCTTTCAGTTGCAACCGTTAAAATCTCGAGTTCGTCAATCCGTTCGCGAGATATGGTAGTTTGAAATTAAGGAATGGTTGAGAAACCATCAAAATTTTCGCAATTCTGATACTCGAAACCAATAACTACTATGGCCTAGGGCAAAAATACACATAGCGTTGTAATCGGGCGAGTTTCTACTTTCAGATGCAACAGGAACTTCTCGAGTTCGTCAATCCATTCGCGAGATATGGGAGTTTGAAGTTATGGAATGGTTGAGAAACCATCAAAATTTTCGCAAGTTTGATACTCGAAACCAATGACTGGAATGGCCCAGAGGAAAAGTACACACACCATTGTAATCGGGCGAGTTTCTTATTTCAGATGCAACAGGAATTTCTCGAGTTCGTCATTCCATTCGCGAGATATTGGAGTTTGAAGTTAAGGAATGGTTGAGAAACCATCAAAATTTTCGCAAGTCTGATACTCGAAACCAATAACTATAATCGCCTAGGGGAAAAGTACACACACCATTGTAATGGGGCGAGTTTCTACTTTCAGATTCAACAGGAATTTCTCGAGTTCGTCAATCCATTCGCGAGATATGGGAGTATGGAGTTAAGAGACGGTTGAGAAACCATCAAAATATTCGCAATTCGGATGCTAGAAACGATTAACTGGAATGGCCTAGGGGAAAAGAACACATACCTTTGCAATCGGGAGAGTTTCTACTTTCAGGTTCAACAGAAATTTTTCGGATTCTTCAATGCGATCGCGAAATATCGGAGTTTGGAATTAAGAGATGGTTGAGAAACCATCAAAATTATCGCAATTGTGATACTAGAAACGAATAAATGGAATGGACTAGGGGAAATGCACACACACCGTTGTAATCGGGCGTGTTTCTACTTTCAGATGCAACAGGAATTTCTCCAGTTCGTCAATCCGTTCGCGAGATGTGGGAGTTTGAAGTTAAGGATTGGTTGAGAAAGCATCCAAATCTTCGCAATTCTGATACTCGAAACCAATAACTACAAAGACCTGTGGGAAAGATGCACATACCGTTGTAATCGGACGAGTATCTGCTTTCAGATGCAACAGGAACTTCTCGAGTTCGTCAATCCGTTCGCGAGATATGGGAGTGTGAAGTTAAGGAGTGGTTGAGAAACCATCAAAATTTTCGCAATTCTGAAACTCGAAACCAATAACTGGAATGGCCTAGGGGAAAAGAACACACACCTTTGTAATCGGGCGAGTTTCTACTTTCAGATGCAACTGGAATTTTTCGAGTTCGTCAATCCATTCGCGAGATATGGGAGTTTGAAGTTAGGGAATGGTTGAGAAACCATCAAAATTTTCGCAAGTTTGATACTCGAAACCAATAACTGTAATGGCCTAGGGAAAATGTAAACACACCATTGTAATCGGGCGAGTTTCTACTTTCAGATGCAACAGAAATATCTCGAGTTCGTCAATCCGTTCGCGAGATATGGGTGTTTGAATTTAAGGAATGGTTGAGAAACCATAAAAATTTTCGCAAGTCTGATACTCGAAACCAATAACTACAATGGCCGGGAAAAACGTACACACACCATTGTAATGGGGCGAGTTTCTACTTTCAGATGCAACAGGAATTTCTCGAGTTCGTCAATCCATTCGCGAGATATGGGAGTTTGAAGTTAAGGAATGGTTGAGAAACCATCAAAATTATGCAAGTCTGATACTCGAAACCAATAACTACTATGGCCTAGGGCAAAAATACACATACCATTGTAATCGGGCGAGCTTCTACATTCAGATGCAACAGGAATTTCTCGAGTTCGTCAATCCCTTCGCGAGATATGGGATTTAGAAGTTAAGGAACGGTTGAGAAACCATCAAAATTTTCGCAATTCTGAAACTCGAAACCAATAACTGGAATGGCCTAGGGAAAATGTAAACACACCATTGTAATCGGGCGAGTTTCTACTTTCAGATGCAACAGAAATATCTCGAGTTCGTCAATCCGTTCGCGAGATATGGGAGTTTGAATTTAAGGAATGGTTGAGAAACCATAAAAATTTTCGCAAGTCTGATACTCGAAACCAATAACTACAATGGCCGAGGGGAAAAGTACACACACCATTGTAATGGGGCGAGTTTCTACTTTCAGATGCAACAGATATTTCTCGAGTTCGTCAATCCATTCGCGAGATATGGGAGTTTGAAGTTAAGGAATGGTTGAGAAACCATCAAAATTGTCATAAGTCTGATTCTCGAAACCAATAACTGGAATTTCCCAAGGGAAAAATACACATACCATTGTAATCGGGCGAGCTTCTACTTTCAGATGCAACAGGAATTTCTCGAGTTCGTCATTACATTCGCGAGATATTGGAGTTTGAAGTTATGGAATGGTTGAGAAACCATCAAAATTTTCGCAAGTCTGATACTCGAAACCAATAACTATAATGGCCTAGGGGAAAAGTACACACACCATTGTAATGGGGCGAGTTTCTACTTTCAGATTCAACAGGAATTTCTCGAGTTCGTCAATCCATTCGCGAGATATGGGAGTATGGAGTTAAGAGACGGTTGAGAAACCATCAATATTTTCGCAATTCTGATGCTAGAAACGAATAACTACAATGGCCGAGGGGAAAAGTACACACACCATTGTAATGGGGCGAGTTTCTACTTTCAGATGCAACAGATATTTCTCGAGTTCGTCAATCCATTCGCGAGATATGGGATTTAGAAGTTAAGGAACGGTTGAGAAACCATCCAAATTTTCGCAATTCTGATACTCGAAACCAATAACTGGAATGGCCTAGGGGAAAAGAACACACACCATTGTAATCGGGCGAGTTTCTACTTTCAGATGCAACAGGAATTTCTCGAGTTCGTCAATCCATTCGCGAGATATGGGAGTTTGAAGTTAAGGAATGGTTGAGAAACCATCAAAATTTTCGCTGGTCTGATACTCGAAACCAATAACTGGAATGGTCTAGGGGAAAAGTACACACACCATTCTATTCGGGCGAGTTTCTGCTTTCAGATGCAATAGGAATTTCTCGAGTTCATCAATCCGTTCGCGAGATATGGGAGTTTGAAGTTAAGGAATGGTTGAGGAACCATCAAAATTTTCGCAATTCTGATACTCGAAACCAATGACTGGAATGGCCTAGGGGAAAAGAACACACACCTTTGTAATCGGGCGAGTTTCTACTTTCAGATGCAACTGGAATTTCCCGAGTTCGTCAATCCATTCGCGAGATATGGGAGTTTGAAGTTAAGGAATGGTTGAGAAACCATCAAAATTATGCTAGTCTGATACTCGAAACCAATAACTACTATGGCCTAGGGCAAATATACACATACCGTTGTCATCGGGCGAGATTCTGCTTTCAGTTGCAACCGTTAAAATCTCGAGTTCGTCAATCCGTTCGCGAGATATGGTAGTTTGAAATTAAGGAATGGTTGAGAAACCATCAAAATTTTCGCAATTCTGATACTCGAAACCAATAACTACTATGGCCTAGGGCAAAAATACACATAGCGTTGTAATCGGGCGAGTTTCTACTTTCAGATGCAACAGGAACTTCTCGAGTTCGTCAATCCATTCGCGAGATATGGGAGTTTGAAGTTATGGAATGGTTGAGAAACCATCAAAATTTTCGCAAGTTTGATACTCGAAACCAATGACTGGAATGGCCCAGAGGAAAAGTACACACACCATTGTAATCGGGCGAGTTTCTTATTTCAGATGCAACAGGAATTTCTCGAGTTCGTCATTCCATTCGCGAGATATTGGAGTTTGAAGTTAAGGAATGGTTGAGAAACCATCAAAATTTTCGCAAGTCTGATACTCGAAACCAATAACTATAATCGCCTAGGGGAAAAGTACACACACCATTGTAATGGGGCGAGTTTCTACTTTCAGATTCAACAGGAATTTCTCGAGTTCGTCAATCCATTCGCGAGATATGGGAGTATGGAGTTAAGAGACGGTTGAGAAACCATCAAAATATTCGCAATTCGGATGCTAGAAACGATTAACTGGAATGGCCTAGGGGAAAAGAACACATACCTTTGCAATCGGGAGAGTTTCTACTTTCAGGTTCAACAGAAATTTTTCGGATTCTTCAATGCGATCGCGAAATATCGGAGTTTGGAATTAAGAGATGGTTGAGAAACCATCAAAATTATCGCAATTGTGATACTAGAAACGAATAAATGGAATGGACTAGGGGAAATGCACACACACCGTTGTAATCGGGCGTGTTTCTACTTTCAGATGCAACAGGAATTTCTCCAGTTCGTCAATCCGTTCGCGAGATGTGGGAGTTTGAAGTTAAGGATTGGTTGAGAAAGCATCCAAATCTTTGCAATTCTGATACTCGAAACCAATAACTACAAAGACCTGTGGGAAAGATGCACATACCGTTGTAATCGGACGAGTATCTGCTTTCAGATGCAACAGGAACTTCTCGAGTTCGTCAATCCGTTCGCGAGATATGGGAGTGTGAAGTTAAGGAGTGGTTGAGAAACCATCAAAATTTTCGCAATTCTGAAACTCGAAACCAATAACTGGAATGGCCTAGGGGAAAAGAACACACACCTTTGTAATCGGGCGAGTTTCTACTTTCAGATGCAACTGGAATTTTTCGAGTTCGTCAATCCATTCGCGAGATATGGGAGTTTGAAGTTAGGGAATGGTTGAGAAACCATCAAAATTTTCGCAAGTTTGATACTCGAAACCAATAACTGTAATGGCCTAGGGAAAATGTAAACACACCATTGTAATCGGGCGAGTTTCTACTTTCAGATGCAACAGAAATATCTCGAGTTCGTCAATCCGTTCGCGAGATATGGGTGTTTGAATTTAAGGAATGGTTGAGAAACCATAAAAATTTTCGCAAGTCTGATACTCGAAACCAATAACTACAATGGCCGGGAAAAACGTACACACACCATTGTAATGGGGCGAGTTTCTACTTTCAGATGCAACAGGAATTTCTCGAGTTCGTCAATCCATTCGCGAGATATGGGAGTTTGAAGTTAAGGAATGGTTGAGAAACCATCAAAATTATGCAAGTCTGATACTCGAAACCAATAACTACTATGGCCTAGGGCAAAAATACACATACCATTGTAATCGGGCGAGCTTCTACATTCAGATGCAACAGGAATTTCTCGAGTTCGTCAATCCCTTCGCGAGATATGGGATTTAGAAGTTAAGGAACGGTTGAGAAACCATCAAAATTTTCGCAATTCTGAAACTCGAAACCAATAACTGGAATGGCCTAGGGAAAATGTAAACACACCATTGTAATCGGGCGAGTTTCTACTTTCAGATGCAACAGAAATATCTCGAGTTCGTCAATCCGTTCGCGAGATATGGGAGTTTGAATTTAAGGAATGGTTGAGAAACCATAAAAATTTTCGCAAGTCTGATACTCGAAACCAATAACTACAATGGCCGAGGGGAAACGTACACACACCATTGTAATGGGGCGAGTTTCTACTTTCAGATGCAACAGGAATTTCTCGAGTTCGTCAATCCATTCGCGAGATATGGGAGTTTGAAGTTAAGGAATGGTTGAGAAACCATCAAAATTATGCAAGTCTGATACTCGAAACCAATAACTACTATGGCCTAGGGCAAAAATACACATACCATTGTAATCGGGCGAGCTTCTACATTCAGATGCAACAGGAATTTCTCGAGTTCGTCAATCCATTCGCGAGATATGGGAGTTTGAAGTTAAGGAATGGTTGAGAAACCATCAAAATTGTCATAAGTCTGATTCTCGAAACCAATAACTGGAATTTCCCAAGGGAAAAATACACATACCATTGTAATCGGGCGAGCTTCTACTTTCAGATGCAACAGGAATTTCTCGAGTTCGTCAATCCGTTCGCGAGATGTGGGATTTAGAAGTTAAGGAACGGTTGAGAAACCATCAAAATTTTCGCAATTCTCATACTCGAAACCAATAACTGGAATGGCCTAGGGGAAAAGAACACACACCATTGTAATCGGGCGAGTGTCTACTTTCAGATGCAACAGGTATTTCTCGTGTTCATCAATCCGCTCGCGAGATATGGGAGTTTGAAGTTAAGGAATGGTTGAGAAACCATCAAAATTTTCGCAATTCTGATACTCGAAACCAATAACTGGAATGGCCTAGGGGAAAAGAACACACACCTTTGTAATCGGGCGAGTTTCTACCTTCAGATGCAACTGTAATTTCTCGAGTTCGTCAATCCATTCGCGAGATATGGGAGTTTGAAGTTAAGGAATGGTTGAGAAACCATCAAAATTTTCGCAAGTTTGATACTCGAAACCAATAACTGGAATGGCCTAGGGGAAATGTAAACACACCATTGTAATCGGGCGAGTTTCTACTTTCAGTTGCAACAGGAATATCTCGAGTTCGTCAATCTGTTCGCGAGATATGGGAGTTTGAAGTTAAGGAATGGTTGAGAAACCATCAAAATTATGCAAGTCTGATACTCGAAACCAATAACTACTATGGCCTAGGGCAAAAATACACATACCATTGTAATCGGGCGAGCTTCTACATTCAGATGCAACAGGAATTTCTCGAGTTCGTCAATCCCTTCGCGAGATATGGGATTTAGAAGTTAAGGAACGGTTGAGAAACCATCAAAATTTTCGCAATTCTGATACGCGAAACCAATAACTGGAATGGCCTAGGGGAAAAGAACACACACCATTGTAATGGGGCGAGTTTCTACTTTCAGATGCAACAGGAATTTCTCGAGTTCGTCAATCCATTCGCGAGATATGGGAGTTTGAAGTTAAGGAATGGTTGAGAAACCATCAAAATTTTCGCTGGTCTGATACTCGAAACCAATAACTGGAATGGTCTAGGGGAAAAGTACACACACCATTCTATTCGGGCGAGTTTCTGCTTTCAGATGCAATAGGAATTTCTCGAGTTCATCAATCCGTTCGCGAGATATGGGAGTTTGAAGTTAAGGAATGGTTGAGGAACCATCAAAATTTTCGCAATTCTGATACTCGAAACCAATGACTGGAATGGCCTAGGGGAAAAGAACACACACCTTTGTAATCGGGCGAGTTTCTACTTTCAGATGCAACTGGAATTTCCCGAGTTCGTCAATCCATTCGCGAGATATGGGAGTTTGAAGTTAAGGAATGGTTGAGAAACCATCAAAATTATGCTAGTCTGATACTCGAAACCAATAACTACTATGGCCTAGGGCAAATATACACATACCGTTGTAATCGGGCGAGATTCTGCTTTCAGTTGCAACAGTTAAAATCTCGAGTTCGTCAATCCGTTCGCGAGATATGGGAGTCTGAAGTTAAGGAATGGTTGAGAAACCATCAAAATTTTCGCAAGTCTGATACTCGAAACCAATGACGACTATGGCCTAGGGCAAAAATATACATACCGTTGTAATCGGACGAGTTTCTGCTTTCAGATGCAACATGAATTTCTCTAGTTCGTCAATCCGTTCGCGAGATATGGGAGTTTGAAGTTAAGGAATGCTTGAGAAACCATCAAAATTTTCGCAAGTCTGATGCTAGAAACGAATGACTAGAATGACCTAGGGAAAAAGTACACACACGATTGTAATCGTTCGACTTTCTACTTTCAGAAGCAACAGGAAATATTCGAGTTCGTCAATCGTTCGCGAGATATGGGAGTTTGACATTACGGAACGGTTGAGAAACCATCAAAATTTTCGCAAAACTGATACTCGAAACCAATAACTGGAACGGCCTA
Source organism: Ptiloglossa arizonensis (assembly GCF_051014685.1). Lineage (NCBI taxonomy): Eukaryota > Metazoa > Arthropoda > Insecta > Hymenoptera > Colletidae > Ptiloglossa > Ptiloglossa arizonensis. Next base: position 214,070 of record NW_027478638.1, on the reverse strand, counting down.
GGGGAAAAGTACACACACCATTGTAACCGAGCAAGTTTCTACTTTCAGAGGCGACAGGAACTTCTCGAGTTCGCCAATCCGTTCGCTAGATATCGGAGTTTGAAGTTAAGGAATGGTTGAGAGACCATCACAATTTTCGCAAGTCTGATACTTGAAACCAATAACTACTATGCCCTAGGGCAAAAATGCACATACCCCTGTAATCGGGCAAGTTTCTACTTTCAGATGCAACAGGAATTTCTCGAGTTTGTCAATTCGTTCGCGAGATATGGGAGTTTGAAGTTAAGGAATGTTTGAGAAACCATCAAAATTTTCGCAATTCTGATGCTAGAAACGAATGACTAGAATGACCTAGGGAAAAAGTACACACACGATTGTAATCGTTCGACTTTCTACTTTCACATGCAACAGGAATTTCTCGAGTTCGTCAACCCGTACGCAAGATATGGGAGTTTGAAGTCAGGGAATTGTTGAGAACCATCAAAATTTTCGCTGGTCTGATACTCGAAACCAATAACTGGAATGGCCTAGGGAAAAAGTACACACACCACTGTATTCGGGCGAGTTTCTGCTTTCAGATGAAATAGGAATTTCTTGAGTTCGTCAATCCGTTCGCGAGATATGGGAGTTTGAAGTTAAGGAATGGTTGAGAAACCATCAAAATTTTCGCTGGTCTGATTCTCGAAACCAATAACTGGAATGGCCTAGGGGAAAAGTACACACACCATTGTAATCGGGCGAGTTTCTACTTTCAGATACAACAGGAAATTCTCGAGTTCGTCAATGCGTTCGCGAGATATGGGAGTTTGAATTTAAGGAATGGTTGAGAAATCATCAAAATTTTCGCAAGTCTGATACTCGAATCCAATAATTACAAATGCCTAGGGGAAAGATACACATACCGTTGTAATCGGGCGAGATTCTACTTTCACATGCAACAGGAATTTCTCGATTTCGTCAATCCGTTCGCGAGATATGGGAGTTTGAAGTTAAGGAATGGTTGAGAAGCCATCAAAATTTTCGCTGGTCTGATTCTCAAACCAATAACTGGAATGACCTAGGGGAAAAGTACACACACCATTGTAATCGGGCGAGTTTCTACTTTCAGATACAACAGGAAATTCTCGAGTTCGTCAATGCGTTCGCGAGATATGGGAGTTTGAATTTAAGGAATGGTTGAGAAATCATCGAAATTTTCGCAAGTCTGATACTCGGAACCAATAACTACGAAGGCCTAGGGGAAAAATACACATACCGTTGAAATCGGGCGACATTCTACTTTCAGATGCAACAGGAATTTCTCGAGGTCGTCAATCCGTTCGCGAGAGATGGGAGTTTGAAGTTAAGGAATGGTTGCGAAACCATAAAAATTTTCGCAAGTCTGATACTCGAAACAAATAACTACAAAGGTCTAGGAGAAAAATATACATACCGCTGAAATCGGGCGACATTCTACTTTCACATGCAACCGGAATATCTCGAGTTCGTCAATCCGTTCGCGAGATATGGGAGTTTGAAGTTAAAGAATGGTTGAGAAATCATCAAAATTTTCGTAAGTCTGATACTCGAATCCAATAACAACTATGGCCTAGGGCAAAAATTCACATACCGTTGTAATCGGGCGAGTTTCTACTTCCACATGCAACAGGAAATTCTCGAGTTCGTCAATCCGTTCGCGAGATATGGAAGTTTGAAGTTAAGGAATGCTTGAGAAACCATCAAAATTTTCGCTGGTCTGATACTCGAAACCAATAACTGGAATGGCCTAGGGAAGAAGTACACACACCACTGTATTCGGGCGAGTTTCTGCTTTCAGATGAAATAGGAATTTCTCGAGTTCGTCAATGCGTTCGCGAGATATGGGAGTTTGAATTTAAGGAATGGTTGAGAAATCATCAAAATTTTCGCAAGTCTGATACTCGAAACCAATAACTACAATGGCCTAGGGGAAAAATACACATACCGTTGTAATCGGGCGAGTTTCTACTTCCAGATACAACAGGAATTTCACGAGTTCGTCAATGCGTTCGCGAGATATGGGAGTTTGAAGTTAAGGAATGGTTGAGAAATCATCAAAATTTTCGCTGGTCTGATACTCGAAACCAATAACTGGAATGGACTAGGGGAAAAGTAAACACACCGTTGTAATCGGGCGAGTTTCTGCTTTTAGATGCAATAGGAAATTCTCGAGTTCGTCAATCCGTGCGCGAGATATGGATGTATGAAAATAAGGAATGGTTGAGAAACCATCAAAGTTTCCGCAAGTCTGATATTCGAAACCAATAACTGCAAAGGCCTAGGGGAAAAATACACATACCGTTGAAATCGGGCGACTTTCTACTTTCAGATGCAACAGGAATTTCTCGAGGTCGTCAATCCGTTCGCGAGAGATGGGAGTTTGAAGTTAAGGAATGGTTGCGAAACCATAAAAATTTTCGCAAGTCTGATACTCGAAACAAATAACTACAAAGGTCTAGGAGAAAAATATACATACCGCTGAAATCGGGCGACATTCTACTTTCACATGCAACCGGAATATCTCGAGTTCGTCAATCCGTTCGCGAGATATGGGAGTTTGAAGTTAAAGAATGGTTGAGAAATCATCAAAATTTTCGCAAGTCTGATACTCGAATCCAATAACAACTATGGCCTTGGGCAAAAATTCACATACCGTTGTAATCGGGCGAGTTTCTACTTTCACATGCAACAGGAAATTCTCGAGTTCGTCAATCCGTTCGCGAGATATGGAAGTTTGAAGTTAAGGAATGCTTGAGAAACCATCAAAATTTTCGCTGGTCTGATACTCGAAACCAATAACTGGAATGGCCTTGGGGAAAAGTAAACACACCATTGTATTCGGGCGAGTTTCTGCTTTCAGATGCTATAGGAATTTCTCGAGATCGTCACTCCGTTCTCGAGAAATGGGTGTTTGAAGTTGAGGAATGGTTGAGAAACCATCAAAATTTTCGCTGGTCTGATACTCGAAACCAATAACTGGAATGGCCTAGGGGAAAAGTAAACACACCATTGTATTCGGGCGAGTTTCTGCTTTCAGATGCTATAGGAATTTCTCGAGTTCGTCAATCCGTTCGCGAGAAATGGGGGTTTGAAGTTAAGGAATGGTTGAGAAACCATCAAAATTTTCGCAAGTCTGATACTCGAAACCAATAACTACAATGGCCTAGGTGAAAAATACACATACCGTTGTAATCGGGCGAGTTTCTACTTCCAGATACAACAGGAATTTCACGAGTTCGTCAATGCGTTCGCGAGATATGGGAGTTTGAAGTTAAGGAATGGTTGAGAAATCATCAAAATTTTCGCTCGTCTGATACTCGAAACCAATAACTGGAATGGACTAGGGCAAAAGTACACACACCATTGTAATCGGGCGACTTTCTACATTCAGATACAACAGGAATTTCTCGAGTTCGTCAATGCGTTCGCGAGATATGGGAGTTTGAAGTTAAGGAATGCTTGAGAAACCATCAACATTTTCGCTGGTCTGATACTTGAAACCAACAACTGGAACGGACTAGGGGAAAAGTACACACACCGTTGTAAACGGGCGAGTTTCTGCTTTTAGATGCAATTGGAAATTCTCGAGTTCGTCAATCCGTGCGCGAGATATGGAAGTATGAAAATAAGGAATGGTTGAGAAACCATCAAAGTTTACGCAAGTCTGATATTCGAAACCAATAACTACAAAGGCCTAGGGGAAAAATACACATACCGTTGAAATCGGGCGACTTTCTACTTTCAGATGCAACAGGAATTTCTCGAGTTCGTCAATCCGTTCGCGAGAGATGGGAGTTTGAAGTTAAGGAATGGTTGAGAAATCATCAAAATTTTTGCAAGTCTGATACTCGAAACCAATAACTGGAATGGCCTAGGGGAAGAGTACACACACCATTGTAAACGGGCGAGTTTCTACTTTCAGATGCAACAGGAATTTCTCTAGTTCGTCAATCCGTTCGCGAGATATGGGAGTTTGAAGTTAAGGAATGGTTGAGAAACCATCAAAATTTTCGCAAGTCTGATACTCAAAACCAATAACTGGAATGGACTAGGGGAAAAGTACACACACCGTTGTAATCGGGCGAGTTTCTGCTTTTAGATGCAATAGGAAATTCTCGAGTTCGTCAATCCGTGCGCGAGATATGGATGTATGAAAATAAGGAATGGTTGAGAAACCATCAAAGTTTTCGCAAGTCTGATATTCGAAACCAATAACTGCAATGGCCTAGGGGAAAAATACACATACCGTTGAAATCGGGCGACTTTCTACTTTCAGATGCAACAGGAATTTCTCGAGGTCGTCAATCCGTTCGCGAGAGATGGGAGTTTGAAGTTAAGGAATGGTTGCGAAACCATAAATATTTTCGCAAGTCTGATACTCGAAACAAATAACTACAAAGGTCTAGGAGAAAAATATACATACCGCTGAAATCGGGCGACATTCTACTTTCACATGCAACCGGAATATCTCGAGTTCGTCAATCCGTTCGCGAGATATGGGAGTTTGAAGTTAAAGAATGGTTGAGAAATCATCAAAATTTTCGCAAGTCTGATACTCGAATCCAATAACAACTATGGCCTAGGGCAAAAATTCACATACCGTTGTAATCGGGCGAGTTTCTACTTCCACATGCAACAGGAAATTCTCGAGTTCGTCAATCCGTTCGCGAGATATGGAAGTTTGAAGTTAAGGAATGCTTGAGAAACCATCAAAATTTTCGCTGGTCTGATACTCGAAACCAATAACTGGAATGGCCTTGGGGAAAAGTAAACACACCATTGTATTCGGGCAAGTTTCTGCTTTCAGATGCTATAGGAATTTCTCGAGATCGTCAATCCGTTCGCGAGAGATGGGAGTTTGAAGTTAAGGAATGCTTGAGAAACCATCAAAATTTTCGCAAGTCTGATACTCGAATCCAATAACTGGAATGGCCTAGGGGAAAAGTAAACACACCATTGTATTCGGGCGAGTTTCTACTTTCAGATACAACAGGAATTTCTCGAGTTCGTCAATCCGTTCGCGAGAAATGGGGGTTTGAAGTTAAGGAATGGTTGAGAAACCATCAAAATTTTCGCAAGTCTGATACTCGAAACCAATAACTACAATGGCCTAGGGGAAAAATACACATACCGTTGTAATCGGGCGAGTTTCTACTTCCAGATACAACAGGAATTTCACGAGTTCGTCTATGCGTTCGCGAGATATGGGAGTTTGAAGTTAAGGAATGGTTGAGAAATCATCAAAATTTTCGCTCGTCTGATACTCGAAACCAATAACTGGAATGGACTAGGGGAAAAGTACACACACCGTTGTAAACGGGCGAGTTTCTGCTTTTAGATGCAATAGGAAATTCTCGAGTTCGTCAATCCGTGCGCGAGATATGGAAGTATGAAAATAAGGAATGGTTGAGAAACCATCAAAGTTTTCGCAAGTCTGATATTCGAAACCAATAACTACAAAGGCCTAGGGGAAAAATACACATACCGTTGAAATCGGGCGTCTTTCTACTTTCAGATGCAACAGGAATTTCTCGAGTTCGTCAATCCGTTCGCGAGAGGTGGGAGTTTGAAGTTAAGGAATGCTTGAGAAACCATCAAAATTTTCGCAAGTCTGATACTCGAAACCATTAACTGGAATGGCCTAGGGTAAAAGTACACACACCATTGTAATCGGGCGAGTTTCTACTTTCAGATACAACAGGAATTTCTCGAGTTCGTCAATCCGTTCGCGAGAAATGGGGGTTTGAAGTTAAGGAATGGTTGAGAAACCATCAAAATTTTCGCAAGTCTGATACTCGAAACAAATAACTACAAAGGTCTAGTGGAAAAATACACATACCGCTGAAATCGGGCGACTTTCTACTTTCACATGCAACCGGAATTTCTCGAGTTCGTCAATCCGTTCGCGAGATATGGGAGTTTGAAGTTAAGGAATGGTTGAGAAATCATCAAAATTTTCGCAAGTCTGATACTCGAATCCAATAACAACTATGGCCTAGGGCAAAAATACACATACCGTTGTAATCGGGCGAGTTTCTGCTTTCAGATGCAATAGGGAATTCTCGTGTTCGTCAATCCGTTCGCGAGATATGGGAGTTGGAAGTTAAGGAATGGTTGACAAACCATCAAAATTTTCGCAAGTCTGATACTCGAAACCAATAACTACAATGGCCTAGGGGAAAAGTACGCATACCATTGTAATCGGGCGAGTTTCTGCTTTCAGATGCAACAGGAATTTCTCGAGTTCGTCAATCCGTTCGCGAGAAATGGGAGTTTGAAGTTAAGGAATGGTTGAGAGACCATCACAATTTTCGCTGGTCTGATAATCGAAACCAACAACTCGAATGGCCTAGGGGAAAAGCACACACACCGTTGTAATCGGGCGAGTTTCTGCTTTCAGAGGCAACAGGAACTTCTCGAGTTCGCCAAACCGTTCGCGAGGTGTCGGAATTTTAAGTTAAGAAATGGTTGAGAAACCATCAAAATTTTAGCAAGTCTGAAACTCGAAACCAATAACTGCTACAGCCTAGGGCAAAAATACACATACCTTTGTAATCGGGCGAGTTTATACTTTCAGATGCAACAGGAATTTCTCGAGCTCGTCAATCGTTCGCGAGATATGGGAGTTTGACATTAAGGAACGGTTGAGAAACCATCAAAATTTTCGCAAGTCTGATACTCGAAACCAATAACTACAATGGCCTAGGGGAAAAGTACGCATACCATTGTAATCGGGCGAGTTTCTGCTTTCAGATGCAACAGGAATTTCTCGAGTTCGTCAATCCGTTCGCGAGATATGGGAGTTTGAAGTTAAGGAATGGTTGAGAGACCATCACAATTTTCGCAAGTCTGATACTCGAAACCAATAACTACTATGGCCTACGGCAAAAATACACATACCGTTGTAATCGGACGAGTTTCTGCTTTCAGATGCAACATGAATTTCTCGAGTTCGTCAATTCGTTCGCGAGATATGGGAGTCTGAAGTTAAGGAATGGTTGAGAAACCATCAAAATTTTCGCAAGTCTGATACTCGAAACCAATGACTACTATGGCCTAGGGCAAAAATATACATACCGTTGTAATCGGACGAGTTTCTGCTTTCAGATGCAACATGAATTTCTCTAGTTCGTCAATTCGTTCGCGAGATATGGGAGTTTGAAGTTAAGGAATGTTTGAGAAACCATCAAAATTTTCGCAATTCTGATGCTAGAAACGAATGACTAGAATGACCTAGGGAAAAAGTACACACACGATTGTAATCGTTCGACTTTCTACTTTCAGAAGCAACAGGAAATATTCGAGTTCGTCAATCGTTCGCGAGATATGGGAGTTTGACATTAAGGAATGCTTGAGAAACCATCAAAATTTTCGCAAAACTGATACGCGAAACCAATAACTGGAGTGCCCTAGGGGAAAAGTACACATACCATTGTAATGGAGCTAGTTTCTACTTTCAGGTGCAACAGGAATTCCTCGAGTTCATCAATCCGTTCGCGAGATATGGGAGTTTGAAGTTAAGGAATGGTTGAGAAACCATCAAAATTTTCGCAAGTCTGATACTCGAAACCAATAACTGCTACAGCCTAGGGCAAAAATACACATACCTTTGTAATCGGGCGAGTTTATACTTTCAGATGCAACAGGAATTTCTCGAGCTCGTCAATCGTTCGCGAGATATGGGAGTTTGACATTAAGGAACGTTTGAGAAACCATCAAAATATTCGCAAAACTGATACTCGAAACCAATAACTGGAATGGCCTAGGGGAAAAGTACACACACCATTGTAATGGGGCGAGTTTCTACTTTCAGATGCAACAGGAATTCCTCGAGCTCTTCAATCCGTTCGCGAGATATGGGAGTTTGAAGTTAAGGAATGGTTGAGAGACCATCACAATTTTCGCAAGTCTGATACTCGAAACCAATAACTACTATGGCCTACGGCAAAAATACACATACCGTTGTAATCGGACGAGTTTCTGCTTTCAGATGCAACATGAATTGCTCGAGTTCGTCAATTCGTTCGCGAGATATGGGAGTCTGAAGTTAAGGAATGGTTGAGAAACCATCAAAATTTTCGCAAGTCTGATACTCGAAAACAATAACTACCATGGCCTAGGGGAAAAATGCACATACCTTTGTAATCGGGCGAGTTTCTACTTCCAGATGCAACAGGAATTTCTCGAGTTCGCCAATCCGTTCGCGAGGTATCGGAGTTTGAAGTTAAGGAATGGTTGATAAACCATCAAAGATTTCGCAAGTCTGATACTCGAAACCAATAACAACTATGGCCTAGGGGAAAAATGCACATACCTTTGTAATCGGACGAGTTTCTGCTTTCAGATGCAACAGGAATTTCTCGAGTTCGTCAATCCGTTCGCGAGGTATGGAAGTTTGAAATTAAGGAACGTTTGAGAAACCATCATAATTTTCGCAAGTCTGATACTCGAAACCAGTAACTGGAATGGCCTAGGGGAAAAGTGCACACACCATTGTAATGGAGCTAGTTTCTACTTTCAGATGCAACAGGAATTCCTCGAGTTCATCAATCCGTTCGCGAGATATGGGAGTTTGAAGTTAAGGAATGGTTGAGAGACCATCACAATTTTCGCAATTCTGATACTCGAAACCAATGACTACTATGGCCTAGGGCAAAAATACACAAACCGTTGTAATCGGACGAGTTTCTGCTTTCAGATGCAACATGAATTTCTCGAGTTCGTCAATCCGTTCGCGAGATATGGGAGTTTGAAGTTAAGGAATACTTGAGAAACCATCAAAATTTTCGCAAGTCTGATACTCGAAACCAGTAACCACAAAGCCCCAGGCGAAAAATACACATACCTTTGTAATCGGTCGAGTTTATACTTTCAGATGCAACAGGAATTTCTCGAGCTCGTCAATCGTTCGCGAGATATGGGAGTTTGACATTAAGGAACGGTTGAGAAACCATCAAAATTTTCGCAAAACTGATACGCGAAACCAATAACTGGAATGGCCTAGGGGGAAAGTACACACACCATTGTAATGGGGCGAGTTTCTACTTTCAGATGCAACATGAATTTCTCGAGTTCGTCAATCCGTTCGCGAGATATGGGAGTTTGAAGTTAAGTAACGGTTGAGAAACCATCACAATTTTCGCAAGTCTGATACTCGAAGCCAATATCTACCATGGCCTAGGGGAAGAATGCACATACCTTTGTAATCGGGCGAGTTTCTACTTTCAGATGCAATAGGAATTTCTCGAGTTCGTCAATCCGTTCGCGAGACATGGGAGTTTGAAGATAAGGAATGGTTGAGAAACCATTAAAATTTTCGCAAGTCCGATACTCGAAACGAATAACTGGAATTGCCTACGGGAAAAGTACACACACCATTGTAATGGGGCGAGTTTCTACTTTCTGATGCAACATGAATTTCTCGAGTTCGTCAATCCGTTCGCGAGATATGGGAGTTTGAAGTTAAGTAACGGTTGAGAAACCATCACAATTTTCGCAAGTCTGATACTCGAAACCAATAACTACTATGGCCTAGGGCAAAAATACACATACCATTGTAATCGGGCGAGCTTCTACTTTCAGATGCAACAGGAATTTCTCGAGTTCGTCAATCCGTTCGCGAGATATGGGAGTGTGAAGTTAAGGAATGGTTGAGAAACCATCAAAATTTTCGCAAGTTTGATACTCGAAACCAATGACTACAATGGCCCAGGGGAAAAGTACACGCACCATTGTAATCGGGCGAGTTTCTACTTTCAGATGCAACAGGAATTTCTCCAGTTCGTCAATCCGTTCGCGAGATATGGTACTTTGAAGTCAAGGAATGGTTGAGAAACCATAAAAACTCTCGCAAGTCTGATACACGAAACCAATAACTGGAATGGCCTAGGGTAAAAGTACACACACCATTGTAATCGGGCGAGCTTCTACTTTCAGATGCAACAGGAATATCTCGAGTTCGTCAATCCGTTCGCGAGATATGGGAGTTTGAAGTTAAGGAATGTTTGATAAACCATCAAAATTTTCGCTGGTCTGATACTCGAAACCAATACCTGGAATGGCCTAGGGTAAAAGTACACACACCATTGTAATCGGGCGAGCTTCTACTTTCAGATGCAACAGGAATATCTCGAGTTCGTCAATACGTTCGCGAGATATGGTAGTTTGAAGTCAAGGAATGGTTGAGAAACCATCAAAATTTTCGCAAGTCTGACACTCGAAACCAATAACTACTATGGCCTAGGGCAAAAATACACATACCATTGTAATCGGGCGAGTTTCTGCTTCCAGATGCAAAAGGAATTTCTCGAGTTCGCCAATCCGTTCGCGAGATATGGGAGTTTGTAGTTAAGGAATGGTTGATAATGCATCAAAATTTTCTCAAGTCTGATAATCGAAACCAATAACTACTATTTCCTAGGGCAATTATACACATAGCGTTGTAGTCGGGCGACTTTCTGCTTTCATATGCAACAGGAATTTCTCGAGTTCGTCAATCCGATCGCGAGATATGGGAGTTTGAAGTTAAGGAATGGTTGAGAAACCATCAAAATTTTCGCAAGTCTGATTCTCGAAACCAATACCTGGAGCGGCCTAAGGGAAAAGTACACACACCATTGTAATCGGGCGAGGTTCTACTTTCAGATGCAACAGGAATGTCTCGATTTCGTCAATCGGTTCGCGAGATATCGGAGTTTGAAGTTAAGGAATGTTTGAGAAACCATCAAAATTTTCGCAAGTCTGATACTCGAAACCAATAACTACTATGGCCTAGGGCAAAAATACACATACCGTTGTAATCGGGCGAGTTTGTGCTTTCAGATGCAACAGGAATTTCTCGAGTTCGCCAATCCGTTCGCGAGATATGGGAGTGTGAAGTTAAGGAATGGTTGAGAAACCATCAAAATTTTCGCAAGTTTAATCCTCGAAACCAATGACTGGAATGGCCTAGGGGAAAAGTACACATACCGTTGTGATCGGGCGAGTTTCCACTTTCAGATGCAACAGGAATTTCTCGAGTTCGTCAATCCGTTCGCGAGATGTGGGAATTCGAAGTCAAGGAATGGTTGAGAAACCACCAAATTTTCGCAAGGCTGATACTCGAAACCTATAACTGGAATGGCCTAGGGGAAAAGTACACACACCTTTGTAATCGGGCGAGTTTCCACTTTCAGATGCAACAGGAATTTCTCGAGTTCGTCAATCCGTTCGCGAGATATGGAAGTTTGAAGTTAAGGAGTGGTTGAGAAACCATCAAAATTTTCGCAAGTCTGATACTAGCAACCAATAACTACTATTGCCTAGGGCAAAAATACACATACCATTGTAATCGGGCGAGTTTCTGCTTCCAGATGCACCAGGAACTTCTCGAGTTCGCCAATCCGTTCGCGAGATATGGGAGTTTGAAATTAAGGAATGGTTCTGAAACCACCAAAATTTTCGCAAGTCTGATACTCGAAACCAGTAACTACTGTTGCCTAGGGCAAAAATACACATACCGTCGTGATCGGGCGAGTTTCTGCTTTCAGATGCAACAGGAATTTCTCGAGTTCGTCAATCCGTTCGCGAGAAATGGGAGTTTGAAGTTACGGAATGGTTGAGAAAACATCAAAATTTTCGCAAGTCTGATAATCCAAACCAATTACTGGAATGGCCCAGGGAGAAAGTACACACACCATTGTAATCGGGCGAGTTTCTACTTTCAGATACAACAGGAATTTCTCGAGTTCGTCAATCCGTTCGCGAGAAATGGGGGTTTGAAGTTAAGGAATGGTTGAGAAACCATCAAAATTTTCGCAAGTCTGATACTCGAAACAAATAACTACAAAGGTCTAGGGGAAAAATACACATACCGCTGAAATCGGGCGACTTTCTACTTTCACATGCAACCGGAATTTCTCGAGTTCGTCAATCCGTTCGCGAGATATGGGAGTTTGAAGTTAAGGAATGGTTGAGAAATCATCAAAATTTTCGCAAGTCTGATACTCGAATCCAATAACAACTATGGCCTAGGGCAAAAATACACATACCGTTGTAATCGGGCGAGTTTCTGCTTTCAGATGCAATAGGGAATTCTCGTGTTCGTCAATCCGTTCGCGAGATATGGGAGTTGGAAGTTAAGGAATGGTTGACAAACCATCAAAATTTTCGCAAGTCTGATACTCGAAACCAATAACAACTATGGCCTAGGGGAAAAATGCACATACCTTTGTAATCGGACGAGTTTCTGCTTTCAGATGCAACAGGAATTTCTCGAGTTCGTCAATCCGTTCGCGAGATATGGAAGTTTGAAATTAAGGAACGTTTGAGAAACCATCATAATTTTCGCAAGTCTGATACTCGAAACCAGTAACTGGAATGGCCTAGGGGAAAAGTGCACACACCATTGTAATGGAGCTAGTTTCTACTTTCAGATGCAACAGGAATTCCTCGAGTTCATCAATCCGTTCGCGAGATATGGGAGTTTGAAGTTAAGGAATGGTTGAGAGACCATCACAATTTTCGCAATTCTGATACTCGAAACCAATGACTACTATGGCCTAGGGCAAAAATACACAAACCGTTGTAATCGGACGAGTTTCTGCTTTCAGATGCAACATGAATTTCTCGAGTTCGTCAATCCGTTCGCGAGATATGGGAGTTTGAAGTTAAGGAATACTTGAGAAACCATCAAAATTTTCGCAAGTCTGATACTCGAAACCAGTAACCACAAAGCCCCAGGCGAAAAATACACATACCTTTGTAATCGGTCGAGTTTATACTTTCAGATGCAACAGGAATTTCTCGAGCTCGTCAATCGTTCGCGAGATATGGGAGTTTGACATTAAGGAACGGTTGAGAAACCATCAAAATTTTCGCAAAACTGATACGCGAAACCAATAACTGGAATGGCCTAGGGGGAAAGTACACACACCATTGTAATGGGGCGAGTTTCTACTTTCAGATGCAACATGAATTTCTCGAGTTCGTCAATCCGTTCGCGAGATATGGGAGTTTGAAGTTAAGTAACGGTTGAGAAACCATCACAATTTTCGCAAGTCTGATACTCGAAGCCAATATCTACCATGGCCTAGGGGAAGAATGCACATACCTTTGTAATCGGGCGAGTTTCTACTTTCAGATGCAATAGGAATTTCTCGAGTTCGTCAATCCGTTCGCGAGACATGGGAGTTTGAAGATAAGGAATGGTTGAGAAACCATTAAAATTTTCGCAAGTCCGATACTCGAAACGAATAACTGGAATTGCCTACGGGAAAAGTACACACACCATTGTAATGGGGCGAGTTTCTACTTTCTGATGCAACATGAATTTCTCGAGTTCGTCAATCCGTTCGCGAGATATGGGAGTTTGAAGTTAAGTAACGGTTGAGAAACCATCACAATTTTCGCAAGTCTGATACTCGAAACCAATAACTACTATGGCCTAGGGCAAAAATACACATACCATTGTAATCGGGCGAGCTTCTACTTTCAGATGCAACAGGAATTTCTCGAGTTCGTCAATCCGTTCGCGAGATATGGGAGTGTGAAGTTAAGGAATGGTTGAGAAACCATCAAAATTTTCGCAAGTTTGATACTCGAAACCAATGACTACAATGGCCCAGGGGAAAAGTACACGCACCATTGTAATCGGGCGAGTTTCTACTTTCAGATGCAACAGGAATTTCTCCAGTTCGTCAATCCGTTCGCGAGATATGGTACTTTGAAGTCAAGGAATGGTTGAGAAACCATAAAAACTCTCGCAAGTCTGATACACGAAACCAATAACTGGAATGGCCTAGGGTAAAAGTACACACACCATTGTAATCGGGCGAGCTTCTACTTTCAGATGCAACAGGAATATCTCGAGTTCGTCAATCCGTTCGCGAGATATGGGAGTTTGAAGTTAAGGAATGTTTGATAAACCATCAAAATTTTCGCTGGTCTGATACTCGAAACCAATACCTGGAATGGCCTAGGGTAAAAGTACACACACCATTGTAATCGGGCGAGCTTCTACTTTCAGATGCAACAGGAATATCTCGAGTTCGTCAATCCGTTCGCGAGATATGGTAGTTTGAAGTCAAGGAATGGTTGAGAAACCATCAAAATTTTCGCAAGTCTGACACTCGAAACCAATAACTACTATGGCCTAGGGCAAAAATACACATACCATTGTAATCGGGCGAGTTTCTGCTTCCAGATGCAAAAGGAATTTCTCGAGTTCGCCAATCCGTTCGCGAGATATGGGAGTTTGTAGTTAAGGAATGGTTGATAATGCATCAAAATTTTCTCAAGTCTGATAATCGAAACCAATAACTACTATTTCCTAGGGCAATTATACACATAGCGTTGTAGTCGGGCGACTTTCTGCTTTCATATGCAACAGGAATTTCTCGAGTTCGTCAATCCGATCGCGAGATATGGGAGTTTGAAGTTAAGGAATGGTTGAGAAACCATCAAAATTTTCGCAAGTCTGATTCTCGAAACCAATACCTGGAGCGGCCTAAGGGAAAAGTACACACACCATTGTAATCGGGCGAGGTTCTACTTTCAGATGCAACAGGAATGTCTCGATTTCGTCAATCGGTTCGCGAGATATCGGAGTTTGAAGTTAAGGAATGTTTGAGAAACCATCAAAATTTTCGCAAGTCTGATACTCGAAACCAATAACTACTATGGCCTAGGGCAAAAATACACATACCGTTGTAATCGGGCGAGTTTGTGCTTTCAGATGCAACAGGAATTTCTCGAGTTCGCCAATCCGTTCGCGAGATATGGGAGTGTGAAGTTAAGGAATGGTTGAGAAACCATCAAAATTTTCGCAAGTTTAATCCTCGAAACCAATGACTGGAATGGCCTAGGGGAAAAGTACACATACCGTTGTGATCGGGCGAGTTTCCACTTTCAGATGCAACAGGAATTTCTCGAGTTCGTCAATCCGTTCGCGAGATGTGGGAATTCGAAGTCAAGGAATGGTTGAGAAACCACCAAATTTTCGCAAGGCTGATACTCGAAACCTATAACTGGAATGGCCTAGGGGAAAAGTACACACACCTTTGTAATCGGGCGAGTTTCCACTTTCAGATGCAACAGGAATTTCTCGAGTTCGTCAATCCGTTCGCGAGATATGGAAGTTTGAAGTTAAGGAGTGGTTGAGAAACCATCAAAATTTTCGCAAGTCTGATACTAGCAACCAATAACTACTATTGCCTAGGGCAAAAATACACATACCATTGTAATCGGGCGAGTTTCTGCTTCCAGATGCACCAGGAACTTCTCGAGTTCGCCAATCCGTTCGCGAGATATGGGAGTTTGAAATTAAGGAATGGTTCTGAAACCACCAAAATTTTCGCAAGTCTGATACTCGAAACCAGTAACTACTGTTGCCTAGGGCAAAAATACACATACCGTCGTGATCGGGCGAGTTTCTGCTTTCAGATGCAACAGGAATTTCTCGAGTTCGTCAATCCGTTCGCGAGAAATGGGAGTTTGAAGTTACGGAATGGTTGAGAAAACATCAAAATTTTCGCAAGTCTGATAATCCAAACCAATTACTGGAATGGCCCAGGGAGGAAGTACACACACCATTGTAATCGGGCGAGTTTCTACTTTCAGATGCAACAGGAATTACTCGATTTCGTCAATCCGTTCGCGAGATATCGGAGTTTGAAGTTAAGGAATGGTTGAAAAACCATCAAAATTTTCGCCAGTCTGATACTCGAAACCAATAACTACTATGGCCTAGGGCAAAAATACACATACCGTTGTAATCGGGCGAGTTTGTGCTTTCAGATGCAACAGGAATATCTTGAGTTCGTCAATCCGTTCGCGAGATATGGTAGTTTGAAGTTAAGGAATGGTTGAGAAACCATCAAAATTTTCGCAAGCCTGATACTCGAAACCAATGACAAGAATGGCCCAGGGGAAAAGTACACGCACCATTGTAATCGGGCGAGTTTCTACTTTCAGATGCAACAGGAATTTCTCCAGTTCGTCAATCCGTTCGCGAGATATCGGAGTTTGAATTTAAGGAATGGTTGAGAAACCATCAAAATTTTCGCAAGTCTGATACTCGAAACCAATAACTACTATGGCCTAGGGCAAAAATACACATACCGTTGTAATCGGGCGAGTTTGTGCTTTCAGATGCAACAGGAATATCTTGAGTTCGTCAATCCGTTCGCGAGATATGGTAGTTTGAAGTTAAGGAATGGTTGAGAAACCATAAAAACTCTCGCAAGTCTGATACTCGAAACCAATAACTACTATGGCCTAGGGCAATTATACACATGGCGTTGTGGTCGGGCGAGTTTTTGCTTTCATATGCAACAGGAATTTCTCGAGTTCGTCAATCCGTTCGCGAGATATGGAAGTTTGAAGTTAAGGAATGGTTGAGAAACCATCAAAATTATGCAAGTCTGATACTCGAAACCAATAACTACTATGGCCTAGGGCAAAAATACACATACCGTTGTAATCGGGCGAGTTTCTGCTTTCAGTTGGAACAGTTAAAATCTCGAGTTCGTCAATCCGTTCGCGAGATATGGTAGTTCGAAATTAAGGAATGGTTGAGAAACCATCAAAATTTTCGCAAGTCTGATACTCGAAACCAATAACTACTATCGCCTAGGGCAAAAATACACATACCATTGTAATCGGTCGAGCTTCTACTTTCAGATGCAACAGGAATTTCTCGAGTGCGTCTATCCGTTCGCGAGATATGGGAGTGTGAAGTTAAGGAATGGTTGAGAAGCCATCAAAATTTTCGCAAGTTTGATACTCGAAACCAATAACTACTATGGCCTAGGGCAAAAATACACATACCATTGTAATCGGGCGAGTTTCTACTTTCAGATGCAACAGGAATTTCTCAAGTTCGTCAATCCATTCGCGAGATATGGGAGTTTGAAGTTAAGGAATGGTTGAGAAACCATCAAAATTTTCGCAAGCCTGATACTCGAAACCAATGACTAGAATGGCCCAGGGGAAAAGTACACGCACCATTGTAATCGGGCGAGTTTCTACTTTCAGATGCAACAGGAATTTCTCCAGTTCGTCAATCCATTCGCGAGATATCGGAGTTTGAATTTAAGGAATGGTTGAGAAACCATCAAAATTTTCGCAAGTCTGATACTCGAAACCAATAACTACTATTTCCTAGGGCAATTATACACATAGCGTTGTGGTCGTACGAGTTTTTGCTTTCATATGCAACAGGAATTTCTCGAGTTCGTCAATCCGTTCGCGAGATATGGAAGTTTGAAGTTAAGGAATGGTTGAGAAACCATCAAAATTATGCTAGTCTGATACTCGAAACCAATAACTACTATGGCCTAGGGCAAAAATACACATACCGTTGTAATCGGGCGAGTTTGTGCTTTCAGATGCAACAGGAATATCTTGAGTTCGTCAATCCATTCGCGAGATATGGTAGTTTGAAGTTAAGGAATGGTTGAGAAACCATAAAAACTCTCGCAAGCCTAATACCCGAAACCAATAACTACTACGGCCTAGGGCAAAAATACACATACCATAGTAATCGGGCGAGTTTCTGCTTTCAGATGCAACAGGAATTTCTCGAGTTCGCCAATCCGTTCGCGAGATATGGGAGTTTGAAGTTAAGGAATGTTTGAGAAACCATCAAAATTTTCGGAAGTCTGATACTCGAAACCAATAACTACTTTTTCCTAGGGCAATTATACACATAGCGTTGTGGTCGGACGAGTTTTTGCTTTCATATGCAACAGGAATTTCTCGAGTTCGTCAATCCGTTCGCGAGATATGGAAGTTTGAAGTTAAGGAATGGTTGAGAAACCATCAAAATTATGCTAGTCTGATACTCGAAACCAATAACTACTATGGCCTAGGGCAAAAATACACATACCGTTGTAATCGGGCGAGTTTGTGCTTTCAGATGCAACAGGAATATCTTGAGTTCGTCAATCCATTCGCGAGATATGGTAGTTTGAAGTTAAGGAATGGTTGAGAAACCATAAAAACTCTCGCAAGCCTAATACCCGAAACCAATAACTACTACGGCCTAGGGCAAAAATACACATACCATAGTAATCGGGCGAGTTTCTGCTTTCAGATGCAACAGGAATTTCTCGAGTTCGCCAATCCGTTCGCGAGATATGGGAGTTTGAAGTTAAGGAATGTTTGAGAAACCATCAAAATTTTCGGAAGTCTGATACTCGAAACCAATAACTACTTTTTCCTAGGGCAATTATACACATAGCGTTGTGGTCGGACGAGTTTTTGCTTTCATATGCAACAGGAATTTCTCGAGTTCGTCAATCCGTTCGCGACATATGGGAGTTAGAAGTTAAGGAACGGTTGAGAAACCATCAAAGTTGTCGCAATTCTGAAACCCGAAACCAATAACTGGAATGGCCTAGGGGAAAAGAACACACACCTTTGTAATCGGGCGAGTTTCTACTTTCAGATGCAACCGGAATTTCTCGAGATCGTCAATCCATTCGCGAGATATGGGAGTTTGAAGTTAGGGAATGGTTGAGAAACCATCAAAATTTTCGCAAGTTTGATACTCGAAACCAATAACTGTAATGGCCTAGGGAAAATGTAAACACACCATTGTAATCGGGCGAGTTTCTACTTTCAGATGCAACAGAAATATCTCGAGTTCGTCAATCCGTTCGCCAGATATGGGAGTTTGAATTTAAGGAATGGTTGAGAAACCATAAAAATTTTCGCAAGTCTGATACTCGAAACCAATAACTACAATGGCCGAGGGGAAAGGTACACACACCATTGTAATGGGGCGAGTTTCTACTTTCAGATGCAACAGGAATTTCTCGAGTTCGTCAATCCATTCGCGAGATATGGGAGTTGGAAGTTAAGGAATGGTTGAGAAACCATCAAAATTATGCAAGTCTGATACTCGAAACCAATAACTACTATGGCCTAGGGCAAAAATAAACATACCATTGTAATAGGGCGAGCTTCTACTTTCAGATGCAACAGAAATATCTCGAGTTCGTCAATCCGTTCGCGAGATATGGGAGTTTGAATTTAAGGAATGGTTGAGAAACCATAAAAATTTTCGCAAGTCTGATACTCGAAACCAATAACTACAATGGCCGCGGGGAAAGGTACACACACCATTGTAATGGGGCGAGTTTCTACTTTCAGATGCAACAGGAATTTCTCGAGTTCGTCAATCCATTCGCGAGATATGGGAGTTTGAAGTTAAGGAATGGTTGAGAAACCATCAAAATTATGCAAGTCTGATACTCGAAACCAATAACTACTATGGCCTAGGGCAAAAATACACATACCATTGTAATCGGGCGAGCTTCTACTTTCAGATGCTACAGGAATTTCTCGAGTTCGTCAATCCGTTCGCGAGATATGGGATTTAGAAGTTAAGGAACGGTTGAGAAACCATCAAAATTTTCGCAATTCTGATACTCGAAACCAATAACTGGAATGGCCTAGGGGAAAAGAACACACACCATTGTAATCGGGCGAGTTTCTACTTTCAGATGCAACAGGAATTTCTCGAGTTCGTCAATCCATTCGCGAGATATGGGAGTTTCAAGTTAAGGAATGGTTGAGAAACCATCAAAATTGTCATAAGTCTGATTCTCGAAACCAATAACTGGAATTTCCTAAGGGAAAAATACACATACCATTGTAATCGGGCGAGCTTCTACTTTCAGATGCAACAGGAATTTCTCGAGTTCGTCAATCCGTTCGCGAGATATGCGATTTAGAAGTTAAGGAACGGTTGAGAAACCATCAAAATTTTCGCAATTCTGATACTCGAAACCAATAACTGGAATGGCCTAGGGGAAAAGAACACACACCTTTGTAATCGGGCGAGTTTCTACCTTCAGATGCAACTGTAATTTCTCGAGTTCGTCAATCCATTCGCGAGATATGGGAGTTTGAAGTTAAGGACTGGTTGAGAAACCATCAAAATTTTCGCCAGTTTGATACTCGAAACCAATAACTTGAATGGCCTAGGGGAAATGTAAACACACCATTGTAATCGGGCGAGTTTCTACTTTCAGATGCAACAGGAATATCTCGAGTTCGTCAATCCGTTCGCGAGATATGGGAGTTTGAAGTTAAGGAATGGTTGAGAAACCATAAAAATTTTCGCAAGTCTGATACTCGAAACCAATAACTACAATGGCCGAGGGGAAAAGTACACACACCATTGTAATGGGGCGAGTTTCTACTTTCAGATGCAACAGATATTTCTCGAGTTCGTCAATCCATTCGCGAGATATGGGAGTTTGAAGTTAAGGAATGGTTGAGAAACCATCAAAATTGTCATAAGTCTGATTCTCGAAACCAATAACTGGAATTTCCCAAGGGAAAAATACACATACCATTGTAATCGGGCGAGCTTCTACTTTCAGATGCAACAGGAATTTCTCGAGTTCGTCATTACATTCGCGAGATATTGGAGTTTGAAGTTAAGGAATGGTTGAGAAACCATCAAAATTTTCGCAAGTCTGATACTCGAAACCAATAACTATAATGGCCTAGGGGAAAAGTACACACACCATTGTAATGGGGCGAGTTTCTACTTTCAGATTCAACAGGAATTTCTCGAGTTCGTCAATCCATTCGCGAGATATGGGAGTATGGAGTTAAGAGACGGTTGAGAAACCATCAATATTTTCGCAATTCTGATGCTAGAAACGAATAACTACAATGGCCGAGGGGAAAAGTACACACACCATTGTAATGGGGCGAGTTTCTACTTTCAGATGCAACAGATATTTCTCGAGTTCGTCAATCCATTCGCGAGATATGGGATTTAGAAGTTAAGGAACGGTTGAGAAACCATCCAAATTTTCGCAATTCTGATACTCGAAACCAATAACTGGAATGGCCTAGGGGAAAAGAACACACACCATTGTAATCGGGCGAGTTTCTACTTTCAGATGCAACAGGAATTTCTCGAGTTCGTCAATCCATTCGCGAGATATGGGAGTTTGAAGTTAAGGAATGGTTGAGAAACCATCAAAATTTTCGCTGGTCTGATACTCGAAACCAATAACTGGAATGGTCTAGGGGAAAAGTACATACACCATTCTATTCGGGCGAGTTTCTGCTTTCAGATGCAATAGGAATTTCTCGAGTTCATCAATCCGTTCGCGAGATATGGGAGTTTGAAGTTAAGGAATGGTTGAGGAACCATCAAAATTTTCGCAATTCTGATACTCGAAACCAATGACTGGAATGGCCTAGGGGAAAAGAACACACACCTTTGTAATCGGGCGAGTTTCTACTTTCAGATGCAACCGGAATTTCTCGAGATCGTCAATCCATTCGCGAGATATGGGAGTTTGAAGTTAGGGAATGGTTGAGAAACCATCAAAATTTTCGCAAGTTTGATACTCGAAACCAATAACTGTAATGGCCTAGGGAAAATGTAAACACACCATTGTAATCGGGCGAGTTTCTACTTTCAGATGCAACAGAAATATCTCGAGTTCGTCAATCCGTTCGCCAGATATGGGAGTTTGAATTTAAGGAATGGTTGAGAAACCATAAAAATTTTCGCAAGTCTGATACTCGAAACCAATAACTACAATGGCCGAGGGGAAAGGTACACACACCATTGTAATGGGGCGAGTTTCTACTTTCAGATGCAACAGGAATTTCTCGAGTTCGTCAATCCATTCGCGAGATATGGGAGTTTGAAGTTAAGGACTGGTTGAGAAACCATCAAAATTTTCGCCAGTTTGATACTCGAAACCAATAACTTGAATGGCCTAGGGGAAATGTAAACACACCATTGTAATCGGGCGAGTTTCTACTTTCAGATGCAACAGGAATATCTCGAGTTCGTCAATCCGTTCGCGAGATATGGGAGTTTGAATTTAAGGAATGGTTGAGAAACCATAAAAATTTTCGCAAGTCTGATACTCGAAACCAATAACTACAATGGCCGAGGGGAAAAGTACACACACCATTGTAATGGGGCGAGTTTCTACTTTCAGATGCAACAGATATTTCTCGAGTTCGTCAATCCATTCGCGAGATATGGGAGTTTGAAGTTAAGGAATGGTTGAGAAACCATCAAAATTGTCATAAGTCTGATTCTCGAAACCAATAACTGGAATTTCCCAAGGGAAAAATACACATACCATTGTAATCGGGCGAGCTTCTACTTTCAGATGCAACAGGAATTTCTCGAGTTCGTCATTACATTCGCGAGATATTGGAGTTTGAAGTTAAGGAATGGTTGAGAAACCATCAAAATTTTCGCAAGTCTGATACTCGAAACCAATAACTATAATGGCCTAGGGGAAAAGTACACACACCATTGTAATGGGGCGAGTTTCTACTTTCAGATTCAACAGGAATTTCTCGAGTTCGTCAATCCATTCGCGAGATATGGGAGTATGGAGTTAAGAGACGGTTGAGAAACCATCAATATTTTCGCAATTCTGATGGTAGAAACGAATAACTACAATGGCCGAGGGGAAAAGTACACACACCATTGTAATGGGGCGAGTTTCTACTTTCAGATGCAACAGATATTTCTCGAGTTCGTCAATCCATTCGCGAGATATGGGATTTAGAAGTTAAGGAACGGTTGAGAAACCATCAAAATTTTCGCAATTCTGATACTCGAAACCAATAACTGGAATGACCTAGGGGAAAAGAACACACACCATTGTAATCGGGCGAGTTTCTACTTTCAGATGCAACAGGAATTTCTCGAGTTCGTCAATCCATTCGCGAGATATGGGAGTTTGAAGTTAAGGAATGGTTGAGAAACCATCAAAATTTTCGCTGGTCTGATACTCGAAACCAATAACTGGAATGGTCTAGGGGAAAAGTACACACACCATTCTATTCGGGCGAGTTTCTGCTTTCAGATGCAATAGGAATTTCTCGAGTTCATCAATCCGTTCGCGAGATATGGGAGTTTGAAGTTAAGGAATGGTTGAGGAACCATCAAAATTTTCGCAATTCTGATACTCGAAACCTATGACTGGAATGGCCAAGGGGAAAAGAACACACACCTTTGTAATCGGGCGAGTTTCTACTTTCAGATGCAACTGGAATTTCCCGAGTTCGTCAATCCATTCGCGAGATATGGGAGTTTGAAGTTAAGGAATGGTTGAGAAACCATCAAAATTATGCTAGTCTGATACTCGAAACCAATAACTACTATGGCCTAGGGCAAATATACACATACCGTTGTAATCGGGCGGGATTCTGCTTTCAGTTGCAACAGTTAAAATCTCGAGTTCGTCAATCCGTTCGCGAGATATGGTAGTTTGAAATTAAGGAATGGTTGAGAAACCATCAAAATTTTCGCAATTCTGATACTCGAAACCAATAACTACTATGGCCTAGGGCAAAAATACACATAGCGTTGTAATCGGGCGAGTTTCTACTTTCAGATGCAACAGGAACTTCTCGAGTTCGTCAATCCATTCGCGAGATATGGGAGTTTGAAGTTATGGAATGGTTGAGAAACCATCAAAATTTTCGCAAGTTTGATACTCGAAACCAATGACTGGAATGGCCCAGAGGAAAAGTACACACACCATTGTAATCGGGCGAGTTTCTTATTTCAGATGCAACAGGTATTTCTCGTGTTCATCAATCCGCTCGCGAGATATGGGAGTTTGAAGTTAAGGAATGGTTGAGAAACCATCAAAATGTTCGCAAGTCTGATACTCGAAACCAATAACAACTATTGCCTAGGGCAAAAATGCACATACCGTTGTAATCGGGCGAGTTTCTGCTTTCAGATGCAACAGGAATTTCTCGAGTTCGTCAATCCGTTCGCGAGATACGGGAGTTTGAAGTCAAGGAATGGTTGTGACACCATCAAAATTTTCGAAAGTCTGATACTCGAAACCAATAACTGAAATGGCCAAGGGGAAAAGTACACACACCATTGTAATCGGACGAGTTTCTACTTTCAGATGCAACAGGAATTTCTCGAGTTCGTCAATCCGTTAACGAGATATGGGAGTTTGTAGATAAGGAATGGTTCAGAAACCATCAAAATTTTCGCAAGTCTGACACTCGAAACCAATAACTGAAATTGCCTAGGGGAAAAGTACACACACCATTGTAATCGGGCGAGTTTCTACTTTCAGATGCAACAGGAATTTCTCGAGTACTTCAATCCGTTCGCGAGATATGGGAGTTAGAAGTTAAGGAATGATTGAGAAACCATCATAATTTTCGCAAGTCTGATACTCGAAACCAATAACTACTATTGCCTAGGGCAAAAATACACATACCGTTGTAATCGGGCGACTTTCTGCTTTCAGATGCAACAGGAATTTCTCGAGTTCGTCAATCCGTTCGCGAGATATGGAAGTTTGAAGTTAAGGAATGGTTGTGAAACCATCAAAATTTTCGCAAGTCTGATACTCGAAACCAATAACAACTATTGCCTAGGGCAAAAATGCACATACCGTTGTAATCGGGCGAGTTTCTGCTTTCAGATGCAACAGGAATTTCTCGAGTTCGTGAATCGGTTCGCGAGATATGGGAGTTTGAAGTTATGGAATGGTTGAGAAACCATCTAAATTTTCGCAAGTTTGATACTCGAAACCAATGACTGGAATGGCCCAGAGGAAAAGTACACACACCATTGTAATCGGGCGAGTTTCTTATTTCAGATGCAACAGGAATTTCTCGAGTTCGTCATTCCATTCGCGAGATATTGGAGTTTGAAGTTAAGGAATGGTTGAGAAACCATCAAAATTTTCGCAAGTCTGATACTCGAAACCAATAACTATAATCGCCTAGGGGAAAAGTACACACACCATTGTAATGGGGCGAGTTTCTACTTTCAGATTCAACAGGAATTTCTCGAGTTCGTCAATCCATTCGCGAGATATGGGAGTATGGAGTTAAGAGACGGTTGAGAAACCATCAAAATATTCGCAATTCGGATGCTAGAAACGATTAACTGGAATGGCCTAGGGGAAAAGAACACATACCTTTGCAATCGGGAGAGTTCTACTTTCAGGTTCAACAGAAATTTTTCGGATTCTTCAAAGCGATCGCGAAATATCGGAGTTTGGAATTAAGAGATGGTTGAGAAACCATCAAAATTATCGCAATTGTGATACTAGAAACGAATAAATGGAATGGACTAGGGGAAATGCACACACACCGTTGTAATCGGGCGTGTTTCTACTTTCAGATGCAACAGGAATTTCTCCAGTTCGTCAATCCGTTCGCGAGATGTGGGAGTTTGAAGTTAAGGATTGGTTGAGAAAGCATCCAAATATTCGCAATTCTGATACTCGAAACCAATAACTACAAAGACCTGTGGGAAAGATGCACATACCGTTGTAATCGGACGAGTATCTGCTTTCAGATGCAACAGGAACTTCTCGAGTTCGTCAATCCGTTCGCGAGATATGGGAGTGTGAAGTTAAGGAGTGGTTGAGAAACCATCAAAATTTTCGCAAGTTTGATACTCGAAACCAATGACTGGAGTGGCCCAGAGGAAAAGTACACACACCATTGAAATCGGTCGAGTTTCTACTTTCAGATGCAACAGGAATTCCTCGAGTTCGTCAATCCGTTCGCGAGATATGGGAGTTAGAAGTTAAGGAACGGTTGAGAAACCATCAAAATTTTCGCAATTCTGAAACTCGAAACCAATAACTGGAATGGCCTAGGGGAAAAGAACACACACCTTTGTAATCGGGCGAGTTTCTACTTTCAGATGCAACTGGAATTTCTCGAGTTCGTCAATCCATTCGCGAGATATGGGAGTTTGAAGTTAGGGAATGGTTGAGAATCCATCAAAATTTTCGCAAGTTTGATACTCGAAACCAATAACTGTAATGGCCTAGGGAAAATGTAAACACACCATTGTAATCGGGCGAGTTTCTACTTTCAGATGCAACAGAAATATCTCGAGTTCGTCAATCCGTTCGCGAGATATGGGAGTTTGAATTTAAGGAATGGTTGAGAAACCATAAAAATTTTCGCAAGTCTGATACTCGAAACCAATAACTACAATGGCCGAGGGGAAACGTACACACACCATTGTAATGGGGCGAGTTTCTACTTTCAGATGCAACAGGAATTTCTCGAGTTCGTCAATCCATTCGCGAGATATGGGAGTTTGAAGTTAAGGAATGGTAGAGAAACCATCAAAATTATGCAAGTCTGATACTCGAAACCAATAACTACTATGGCCTAGGGCAAAAATACACATACCATTGTAATCGGGCGAGCTTCTACATTCAGATGCAACAGGAATTTCTCGAGTTCGTCAATCCCTTCGCGAGATATGGGATTTAGAAGTTAAGGAACGGTTGAGAAACCATCAAAATTTTCGCAATTCTGAAACTCGAAACCAATAACTGGAATGGCCTAGGGGAAAAGAACACACACCATTGTAATGGGGCGAGTTTCTGCTTTCAGATGCAACAGGAATTTCTCGAGTTCGTCAATCCGTTCGCGAGATATGGAAGTTTGAAGTTAAGGAATGGTTGTGAAACCATCAAAATTTTCGCAAGTCTGATACTCGAAACCAATAACAACTATTGCCTAGGGCAAAAATGCACATACCGTTGTAATCGGGCGAGTTTCTGCTTTCAGATGCAACAGGAATTTCTCGAGTTCGTCAATCCGTTCGCGAGATATGGGAGTGTGAAGTTAAGGAATGGTTGAGAAACCATCAAAATTTTCGCACGTCTGATACTCGAAACCAATAACTGGAATGGCCTAGGGGAAAAGTACACAAACCATTGCAATCGGGCGAGTTTCTACTCTCAGATGCAACAGGAATTTCTCGAGTTCGTGAATCGGTTCGCGAGATATGGGAGTTAGAAATTAAGGAATGATTGAGAAACCATAAAAATTTTCGAAAGTCTGATAATCGAAACCAACAACTACAATGGCCTAGGGGAAAAATACACAGACCGTTGTAATCGGGCGAGTATCTGCTTTCAGATGCAACAGGAATTTCTCGAGTTCGTCAATCCGTTCGCGAGATATGGGTGTGTGAAGTTAAGGAATGGTTGAGAAACCATCAAAATTTTCGCTGGTCTGATACTCGAAACCTATAACTGGAATGGCCTAGGGGAAAAGCACACACACCATTGTAATCAGGCGAGTGTCTACTTTCAGATGCAACAGGTATTTCTCGTGTTCATCAATCCGCTCGCGAGATATGGGAGTTTGAAGTTAAGGAATGGTTGATGAACCATCAAAATGTTCGCAAGTCTGATACTCGAAACCAATAACAACTATTGCCTAGGGCAAAAATGCACATACCGTTGTAATCGGGCGCGTTTCTGCTTTCAGATGCAACAGGAATTTCTCGAGTTCGTCAATCCGTTCGCGAGATATGGGAGTTAGAAGTTAAGGAATGATTGAGAAACCATCATAATTTTCGCAAGTCTGATACTCGAAACCAATAACTACTATTGCCTAGGGCAAAAATACACATACCGTTGTAATCGGGCGACTTTCTGCTTTCAGATGCAACAGGAATTTCTCGAGTTCGTCAATCCGTTCGCGAGATATGGAAGTTTGAAGTTAAGGAATGGTTGTGAAACCATCAAAATTTTCGCAAGTCTGATACTCGAAACCAATAACAACTATTGCCTAGGGCAAAAATGCACATACCGTTGTAATCGGGCGAGTTTCTGCTTTCAGATGCAACAGGAATTTCTCGAGTTCGTCAATCCGATCGCGAGATACGGGAGTTTGAAGTCAAGGAATGGTTGTGACACCATCAAAATTTTCGCAAGTCTGATACTTGAAACCAATAACTGCAATGGCCTAGGGGAAAAGTACACACACCATAGTAATCGGGCGAGTTTCTACTTTCAGGTGCAACAGGAATTTCTCGAGTTCGTCAATCCGTTCGCGAGATATGGGAGTTAGAAATTAAGGAATGATTGAGAAACCATCAAAATTTTCGCAAGTCTGATACTCGAAACCAATAACTACAATGGCCTAGGGGAAAAATACACATACCGTTGTAATCGGGCGAGTATCTGCTTTCAGATGCAACAGGAATTTCTCGAGTTCGTCAATCCGTTCTCGAGATATGGGAGTGTGAAGTTAAGTAATGGTTGAGGAACCATCAAAATTTTCGCAAGTCTGATACTCGAAACCAATAAGTGGAATGGCCTAGGGGAAAAGTACACACGCCATTGTAATCGGGCGAGTTTCTGCTTTCAGATGCAACAGGAATTTCTCGAGCTCGTCAATCCGTTCGCGAGATATGGGAGTGTGAAATTAAGGAATGGTTGAGAAACCATCAAAATTTTCGCTGGTCTGAAACTCGAAACCTATAAATGGAATGGCCTAGGTGAAGAGCACACAAAACATTATAATCGGGCGAGTTTCTACTTTCAGATGCAACAGGAATTACTCGAGTTCGTCAATCCGTTCGCGAGATATGGGAGTTTGAAGATAAGGAATGATTCAGAAACCATCAAAATTTTCGCAAGTCTGATACTCGAAACCAATAACTGAAATGGCCTAGGGGAAAAGCACACACACCATTGTAATCGGGCGAGTTTCTACTTTCAGATGCAACAGGAATTTCTCGAGTTCGTCAATCCGTTCGCGAGATATGGGAGTTTGAAGATAGGGAATGATTCAGAAACCATCAAAATTTTCGCAAGTCTGATACTCGAAACCAATAACTGAAATGGCCTAGGGGAAAAGCACACACACCATTGTAATCGGGCGAGTTTCTACTTTCAGATGCAACAGGAATTTCTCGAGTACTTCAATCCGTTCGCGAGATATGGGAGTTAGAAGTTAAGGAATGATTGAGAAACCATCATAATTTTCGCAAGTCTGATACTCGAAACCAATAACTACTATTGCCTTGGGCAAAAATACACATACCGTTGTAATCGGGCGACTTTCTGCTTTCAGATGCAACAGGAATTTCTCGAGTTCGTCAATCCGTTCGCGAGATATGGAAGTTTGAAGTTAAGGAATGGTTGTGAAACCATCAAAATTTTCGCAAGTCTGATACTCGAAACCAATAACAACTATTGCCTAGGGCAAAAATGCACATACCGTTGTAATCGGGCGAGTTTCTGCTTTCAGATGCAACAGGAATTTCTCGAGTTCGTCAATCCGTTCGCGAGATACGGGAGTTTGAAGTCAAGGAATGGTTGTGAAACCATCAAAATTTTCGCAAGTCTGATACTTGAAACCAATAACTGGAATGGCCTAGGGGAAAACTACACACACCATTGTAATCGGGCGAGTTTCTACTTTCAGGTGCAACAGGAATTTCTCGAGTTCGTCAATCCGTTCGCGAGATATGGGAGTTTGAAGTTAAGGAATGGTTGAGAAAACATGAAAATTTTCGCAAGTCTGATACTCGAAACCAACAACTGGTATGGCCTAGGGGAAAAGTACCCACACCGTTGTAATCGGGCGAGTTTCTGCTTTCAGATGCAACAGGAATTTCTCGAGTTCGACAATCCGTTCGCGAGATACGGGAGTTTGAAGTCAAGGAATGGTTGTGAAACCATCAAAATTTTCGCAAGTCTGATACTCGAAACCAATAACTGGAATGGCCTAGGGGAAAAGTACACACACCATTGTAATCGGACGAGTTTCTACTTTCAGATGCAACAGGAATTTCTCGAGTTCGTCAATCCGTTAACGAGATATGGGAGTTTGTAGATAAGGAATGGTTCAGAAACCATCAAAATTTTCGCAAGTCTGATACTCGAAACCAATAACTGAAATTGCCTAGGGGAAAAGTACACACACCATTGTAATCGGGCGAGTTTCTACTTTCAGATGCAACAGGAATTTCTCGAGTACTTCAATCCGTTCGCGAGATATGGGAGTTAGAAGTTAAGGAATGATTGAGAAACAATCATAATTTTCGCAAGTCTGATACTCGAAACCAATAACTACTATTGCCTAGGGCAAAAATACACATACCGTTGTAATCGGGCGACTTTCTGCTTTCAGATGCAACAGGAATTTCTCGAGTTCGTCAATCCGTTCGCGAGATATGGAAGTTTGAAGTTAAGGAATGGTTGTGAAACCATCAAAATTTTCGCAAGTCTGATACTCGAAACCAATAACATCTATTGCCTAGGGCAAAAATGCACATACCGTTGTAATCGGGCGAGTTTCTGCTTTCAGATGCAACAGGAATTTCTCGAGTTCGTCAATCCGTTCGCGAGATACGGGAGTTTGAAGTCAAGGAATGGTTGTGACACCATCAAAATTTTCGCAAGTCTGATACTTGAAACCAATAACTGCAATGGCCTAGGGGAAAAGTACACACACCATAGTAATCGGGCGAGTTTCTACTTTCAGGTGCAACAGGAATTTCTCGAGTTCGTCAATCCGTTCGCGAGATATGGGAGTTAGAAATTAAGGAATGATTGAGAAACCATCAAAATTTTCGCAAGTCTGATACTCGAAACCAATAACTACAATGGCCTAGGGAAAAATACACATACCGTTGTAATCGGGCGAGTATCTGCTTTCAGATGCAACAGGAATTTCTCGAGTTCGTCAATCCGGTCTCGAGATATGGGAGTGTGAAGTTAAGTAATGGTTGAGGAACCATCAAAATTTTCGCAAGTCTGATACTCGAAACCAATAAGTGGAATGGCCTAGGGGAAAAGTACACACGCCATTGTAATCGGGCGAGTTTCTGCTTTCAGATGCAACAGGAATTTCTCGAGTTCGTCAATCCGTTCGCGAGATATGGAAGTTTGAAGTTAAGGAATGATTGTGAAACCATCAAAATTTTCGCAAGTCTGATACTCGAAACCAATAACAACTATTGCCTAGGGCAAAAATGCACATACCGTTGTAATCGGGCGAGTTTCTGCTTTCAGATGCAACAGGAATTTCTCGAGTTCGTCAATCCGTTCGCGAGATACGGGAGTTTGAAGTCAAGGAATGGTTGTGAAACCATCAAAATTTTCGCAAGTCTGATACTTGAAACCAATAACTGGAATGGCCTAGGGGAAAACTACACACACCATTGTAATCGGGCGAGTTTCTACTTTCAGGTGCAACAGGAATTTCTCGAGTTCGTCAATCCGTTCGCGAGATATGGGAGTTTGAAGTTAAGGAATGGTTGAGAAAACATGAAAATTTTCGCAAGTCTGATACTCGAAACCAACAACTGGTATGGCCTAGGGGAAAAGTACCCACACCGTTGTAATCGGGCGAGTTTCTGCTTTCAGATGCAACAGGAATTTCTCGAGTTCGACAATCCGTTCGCGAGATACGGGAGTTTGAAGTCAAGGAATGGTTGTGAAACCATCAAAATTTTCGCAAGTCTGATACTCGAAACCAATAACTGGAATGGCCTAGGGGAAAATCACACACACCACTGTAATCGGGCGAGTGTCTACTTTCAGATGCAACAGGTATTTCTCGTGTTCATCAATCCGCTCGCGAGATATGGGACTTTGAAGTTAAGGAATGGTTGAGAAACCATCAAAATCTGCGCAAGTCTGATACTCGAAACCAATAACTACTATTGCCTAGGGCAAAAATACACATACCGTTGTAATCGGGCGACATTCTGCTTTCTGATGCAACAGGAATTTCTTGAGTTCGTCAAACCGTTCGCGAGATATGGGAGTTTGAAGTTTAGGAATGGTTGAGAAACCATCAAAATTTTCGCAAGGCTGATACTCGAAACCAATAACTGAAATGGCCAAGGGGAAAAGTACACACACCAATGTAATCGGGCGAGTTTCTACTTTCAGATGCAACAGGAATATCTCGAGTTCGTCAATCCGTTCGCGAGATTAGGGAGTTAGGAATTAAGGAATGATTGAGAAACCATCAAAATTTTCGCAAGTCTGATACTCGAAACCAATAACTGAAATGGCCAAGGGGAAAAGTACACACACCAATGTAATCGGGCGAGTTTCTACTTTCAGATGCAACAGGAATATCTCGAGTTCGTCAATCCGTTCGCGAGGTTAGGGAGTTAGGAATTAAGGAATGATTGAGAAACCATCAAAATTTTCGCAAGTCTGATACTCGAAACCAATAACAACTATTGCCTAGGGCAAAAATGCACATACCGTTGTAATCGGGCGAGTATCTGCTTTCAGATGCAACAGGAATTTCTCGAGTTCGTCAATCCGTTCGCGAGATATGGGAGTGTGAAGTTAAGGAATGGTTGAGAAACCATCAAAATTTTCGCAAGTCTGATACTCGAAACCAATAACTGGAATGGCCTAGAGGAAAAGCACACACACCATTGTAATCAGGCGAGTGTCTACTTTCAGATGCAACAGGTATTTCTCGTGTTCATCAATCCGCTCGCGAGATATGGGAGTTTGAAGTTAAGGAATGGTTGAGAAACCATCAAAATGTTCGCAAGTCTGATACTCGAAACCAATAACTGGAATGGCCTAGTGGAAAAGTACACACACCATTGTAATCGGGCGAGTTTCTACTTTCAGATGCAACAGGAGTATCTCGAGTTCGTCAATCCGTTCGCGAGATATGGGGGTTTGAAGTTAAGGAATGGTTGAGAAACCATCAAAATTTTCGCTGGTCTGATACTCGAAACCTATAACTGGAATGGCCTAGGGGAAAAGCACACACACCATTGTAATCAGGCGAGTGTCTACTTTCAGATGCAACAGGTATTTCTCGTGTTCATCAATCCGCTCGCGAGATATGGGAGTTTGAAGTTAAGGAATGGTTGAGAAACCATCAAAATGTTCGCAAGTCTGATACTCGAAACCAATAACTGAAATGGCCAAGGGGAAAAGTACACACACCATTGTAATCGGACGAGTTTCTACTTTCAGATGCAACAGGAATTTCTCGAGTTCGTCAATCCGTTAACGAGATATGGGAGTTTGTAGATAAGGAATGGTTCAGAAACCATCAAAATTTTCGCAAGTCTGATACTCGAAACCAATAACTGAAATTGCCTAGGGGAAAAGTACACACACCATTGTAATCGGGCGTGTTTCTACTTTCAGATGCAACAGGAATTTCTCCAGTTCGTCAATCCGTTCGCGAGATGTGGGAGTTTGAAGTTAAGGAATGGTAGTGAAACCATCAAAATTTTCGCAAGTCTGATACTCGAAACCAATAACAACTATTGCCTAGGGCAAAAATGCACATACCGTTGTAATCGGGCGAGTATCTGCTTTCAGATGCAACAGGAATTTCTCGAGTTCGTCAATCCGTTCGCGAGATATGGGAGTGTGAAGTTAAGGAATGGTTGAGAAACCATCAAAATTTTCGCAAGTCTGATACTCGAAACCAATAACTGGAATGACCTAGGGGAAAAGTACACAAACCATTGTAATCGGGCGAGTTTCTACTTTCAGATGCAACAGGAATTTCCCGAGTTCGTGAATCCGTTCGCGAGATATGGGAGTTAGAAATTAAGGACTGATTGAGAAACCATAAAAATTTTCGCAAGTCTGATACTCGAAACAAATAACTACAATGGCCTAGGGGAAAATACACAGAACGTTGTAATCGGGCGAGTATCTGCTTTCAGATGCAACAGGAATTTCTCGAGTTCGTCAATCCGTTCGCGAGATATGGGAGTGTGAAGTTAAGGAATGGTTGAGAAACCATCAAAATTTTCGCAAGTCTGATACTCGAAACCAATAACAACTATTGCCTAGGGCAAAAATGCACATACCGTTGTAATCGGGCGAGTTTCTGCTTTCAGATGCAACAGGAATTTCTCGAGTTCGTCAATCCGTTCGCGAGATATGGGAGTGTGAAGTTAAGGAATGGTTGAGAAACCATCAAAATTTTCGCAAGTCTGATACTCGAAACCAATAACTGGAATGGCCTAGGGGAAAAGTACACAAACCATTGTAATCGGGCGAGTTTCTACTTTCAGATGCAACAGGAATTTCTCGAGTTCGTGAATCGGTTCGCGAGATATGGGAGTTAGAAATTAAGGAATGATTGAGAAACCATAAAAATTTTCGAAAGTCTGATAATCGAAACCAATAACTACAATGGCCTAGGGGAAAAATACACAGACCGTTGTAATCGGGCGAGTATCTGCTTTCAGATGCAACAGGAATTTCTCGAGTTCGTCAATCCGTTCGCGAGATATGGGTGTGTGAAGTTAAGGAATGGTTGAGAAACCATCAAAATTTTCGCTGGTCTGATACTCGAAACCTATAACTGGAATGGCCTAGGGGAAAAGCACACACACCATTGTAATCAGGCGAGTGTCTACTTTCAGATGCAACAGGTATTTCTCGTGTTCATCAATCCGCTTGCGAGATATGGGAGTTTGAAGTTAAGGAATGGTTGAGAAACCATCAAAATGTTCGCAAGTCTGATACTCGAAACCAATAACTGAAATGGCCAAGGGGAAAAGTACACACACCATTGTAATCGGACGAGATTCTACTTTCAGATGCAACAGGAATTTCTCGAGTTCGTCAATCCGTTAACGAGATATGGGAGTTTGTAGATAAGGAATGGTTCAGAAACCATCAAAATTTTCGCAAGTCTGATACTCGAAACCAATAACTGAAATTGCCTAGGGGAAAAGTACACACACCATTGTAGTCGGGCGAGTTTCTACTTTCAGATGCAACAGGAATTTCTCGAGTACTTCAATCCGTTCGCGAGATATGGGAGTTAGAAGTTAAGGAATGATTGAGAAACCATCATAATTTTCGCAAGTCTGATACTCGAAACCAATAACTACTATTGCCTAGGGCAAAAATACACATACCGTTGTAATCGGGCGACTTTCTGCTTTCAGATGCAACAGGAATTTCTCGAGTTCGTCAATCCGTTCGCGAGATATGGAAGTTTGAAGTTAAGGAATGGTTGTGAAACCATCAAAATTTTCGCAAGTCTGATACTCGAAACCAATAACAACTATTGCCTAGGGCAAAAATGCACATACCGTTGTAATCGGGCGAGTTTCTGCTTTCAGATGCAACAGGAATTTCTCGAGTTCGTCAATCCGTTCGCGAGATACGGGAGTTTGAAGTCAAGGAATGGTTGTGAAACCATCAAAATTTTCGCAAGTCTGATACTTGAAACCAATAACTGGAATGGCCTAGGGGAAAACTACACACACCATTGTAATCGGGCGAGTTTCTACTTTCAGGTGCAACAGGAATTTCTCGAGTTCGTCAATCCGTTCGCGAGATATGGGAGTTTGAAGTTAAGGAATGGTTGAGAAAACATGAAAATTTTCGCAAGTCTGATACTCGAAACCAACAACTGGTATGGCCTAGGGGAAAAGTACCCACACCGTTGTAATCGGGCGAGTTTCTGCTTTCAGATGCAACAGGAATTTCTCGAGTTCGACAATCCGTTCGCGAGATACGGGAGTTTGAAGTCAAGGAATGGTTGTGAAACCATCAAAATTTTCGCAAGTCTGATACACGAAACCAATAACTGGAATGGCCTAGGGGAAAATCACACACACCACTGTAATCGGGCGAGTGTCTACTTTCAGATGCAACAGGTATTTCTCGTGTTCATCAATCCGCTCTCGAGATATGGGACTTTGAAGTTAAGGAATGGTTGAGAAACCATCAAAATCTGCGCAAGTCTGATACTCGAAACCAATAACTACTATTGCCTAGGGCAAAAATACACATACCGTTGTAATCGGGCGACATTCTGCTTTCTGATGCAACAGGAATTTCTTGAGTTCGTCAAACCGTTCGCGAGATATGGGAGTTTGAAGTTAAGGAATGGTTGAGAAACCATCAAAATTTTCGCAAGGCTGATACTCGAAACCAATAACTGAAATGGCCAAGGGGAAAAGTACACACACCAATGTAATCGGGCGAGTTTCTACTTTCAGATGCAACAGGAATATCTCGAGTTCGTCAATCCGTTCGCGAGATTAGGGAGTTAGGAATTAAGGAATGATTGAGAAACCATCAAAATTTTCGCAAGTCTGATACTCGAAACCAATAACTACAATGGCCTAGGGGAAAAATACACATACCATTCTAATCGGGCGAATTTCTGCTTTCAGATGCAACAGGAATTTCTCGAGTTCGTCAATCCGTTCGCGAGATATGGTAGTTTGAAGTTAAGGAATGGTTGTGAAACCATCAAAATTTTCGCAAGTCTGATACTCGAAACCAATAACAACTATTGCCTAGGGCAAAAATGCACATACCGTTGTAATCGGGCGAGTATCTGCTTTCAGATGCAACAGGAATTTCTCGAGTTCGTCAATCCGTTCGCGAGATATGGGAGTGTGAAGTTAAGGAATGGTTGAGAAACCATCAAAATTATCGCAAGTCTGATACTCGAAACCAATAACTGGAATGGCCTAGAGGAAAAGCACACACACCATTGTAATCGGGCGAGTGTCTACTTTCAGATGCAACAGGTATTTCTCGTGTTCATCAATCCGCTCGCGAGATATGGGAGTTTGAAGTTAAGGAATGGTTGAGAAACCATCAAAATGTTCGCAAGTCTGATACTCGAAACCAATAACTGGAATGGCCTAGTGGAAAAGTACACACACCATTGTAATCGGGCGAGTTTCTACTTTCAGATGCAACAGGAGTATCTCGAGTTCGTCAATCCGTTCGCGAGATATGGGGGTTTGAAGTTAAGGAATGGTTGAGAAACCATCAAAATTTTCGCTGGTCTGATACTCGAAACCTATAACTGGAATGGCCTAGGGGAAAAGCACACACACCATTGTAATCAGGCGAGTGTCTACTTTCAGATGCAACAGGTATTTCTCGTGTTCATCAATCCGCTCGCGAGATATGGGAGTTTGAAGTTAAGGAATGGTTGAGAAACCATCAAAATGTTCGCAAGTCTGATACTCGAAACCAATAACTGAAATGGCCAAGCGGAAAAGTACACACACCATTGTAATCGGACGAGTTTCTACTTTCAGATGCAACAGGAATTTCTCGAGTTCGTCAATCCGTTAACGAGATATGGGAGTTTGTAGATAAGGAATGGTTCAGAAACCATCAAAATTTTCGCAAGTCTGATACTCGAAACCAATAACTGAAATTGCCTAGGGGAAAAGTACACACACCATTGTAATCGGGCGAGTTTCTACTTTCAGATGCAACAGGAATTTCTCGAGTACTTCAATCTGTTCGCGAGATATGGGAGTTAGAAGTTAAGGAATGATTGAGAAACCATCATAATTTTCGCAAGTCTGATACTCGAAACCAATAACTACTATTGCCTAGGGCAAAAATACACATACCGTTGTAATCGGGCGACTTTCTGCTTTCAGATGCAACAGGAATTTCTCGAGTTCGTCAATCCGTTCGCGAGATATGGATGTTTGTAGTTAAGGAATGGTTGTGAAACCATCAAAATTTTCGCAAGTCTGATACTCGAAACCAATAACAACTATTGCCTAGGGCAAAAATGCACATACCGTTGTAATCGGGCGAGTTTCTGCTTTCAGATGCAACAGGAATTTCTCGAGTTCGTCAATCCGTTCGCGAGATACGGGAGTTTGAAGTCAAGGAATGGTTGTGACACCATCAAAATTTTCGCAAGTCTGATACTTGAAACCAATAACTGGAATGGCCTAGGGGAAAAGTTCACACACCATTGTAATCGGGCGAGTTTCTTCTTTCAGGTGCAACAGGAATTTCTCGAGTTCGTCAATCCGTTCGCGAGATATGGGAGTTAGAAATTAAGGAATGATTGAGAAACCATCAAAATTTTCGCAAGTCTGATACTCGAAACCAATAACTACAATGGCCTAGGGGAAAAATACACATACCGTTGTAATCGGGCGAGTATCTGCTTTCAGATGCAACAGGAATTTCTCGAGTTCGTCTATCCGTTCTCGAGATATGGGAGTGTGAATTTAAGTAATGGTTGAGGAACCATCAAAATTTTCGCAAGTCTGATACTCGAAACCAATAAGTGGAATGGCCTAGGGGAAAAGTACACACGCCATTGTAATCGGGCGAGTTTCTCCTTTCAGATGCAACAGGAATTTCTCGAGTTCGTCAATCCATTCGCGAGATATGGGAGTTAGAAGTTAAGGAATGATTGAGAAACCATCATAATTTTCGCAAGTCTGATACTCGAAACCAATAACTACAATGGCCTAGGGCAAAAATACACATACCATTGTAATCGGGCGAGTTTCTGCTTTCAGATGCAACAGGAATTTCTCGAGCTCGTCAATCCGTTCGCGAGATATGGGAGTGTGAAGTTAAGGAATGGTTGAGAAACCATCAAAATTTTCGCTGGTCTGAAACTCGAAACCTATAAATGGAATGGCCTAGGTGAAGAGCACACAAACCATTATAATCGGGCGAGTTTCTACTTTCAGATGCAACAGGAATTACTCGAGTTCGTCAATCCGTTCGCGAGATATGGGAGTTTGAAGATAAGGAATGATTCAGAAACCATCAAAATTTTCGCAAGTCTGATACTCGAAACCAATAACCGAAATGGCCTAGGGGAAAAGCACACACACCATTGTAATCGGGCGAGTTTCTACTTTCAGATGCAACAGGAATTTCTCGAGTTCGTCAATCCGTTCGCGAGATATGGGAGTTTGAAGATAGGGAATGATTCAGAAACCATCAAAATTTTCGCAAGTCTGATACTCGAAACCAATAACTGAAATGGCCTAGGGGAAAAGCACACACAACATTGTAATCGGGCGAGTTTCTACTTTCAGATGCAACAGGAATTTCTCGAGTACTTCAATCCGTTCGCGAGATATGGGAGTTAGAAGTTAAGGAATGATTGAGAAACCATCATAATTTTCGCAAGTCTGATACTCGAAACCAATAACTACTATTGCCTTGGGCAAAAATACACATACCGTTGTAATCGGGCGACTTTCTGCTTTCAGATGCAACAGGAATTTCTCGAGTTCGTCAATCCGTTCGCGAGATACGGGAGTTTGAAGTCAAGGAATGGTTGTGAAACCATCAAAATTTTCGCAAGTCTGATACTTGAAACCAATAACTGGAATGGCCTAGGGGAAAACTACACACACCATTGTAATCGGGCGAGTTTCTACTTTCAGGTGCAACAGGAATTTCTCGAGTTCGTCAATCCGTTCGCGAGATATGGGAGTTTGAAGTTAAGGAATGGTTGAGAAAACATGAAAATTTTCGCAAGTCTGATACTCGAAACCAATAACTACAATGGCCTAGGGGAAAAATACACATACCATTGTAATCGGGCGAGTTTCTGCTTTCAGATGCAACAGGAATTTCTCGAGTTCGTCAATCCGTTCGCGAGATACGGGAGTTTGAAGTCAAGGAATGGTTGTGAAACCATCAAAATTTCCGCAAGTCTGATACTCGAAACCAATAACTGGAATGGCCTAGGGGAAAAGCACACACACCACTGTAATCGGGCGAGTGTCTACTTTCAGATGCAACAGGTATTTCTCGTGTTCATCAATCCGCTCGCGAGATATGGGAGTTTGAAGTTAAGGAATGATTCAGAAACCATCAAAATTTTCGCAAGTCTGATACTCGAAACCAATAACTGAAATGACCTAGGGGAAAAGCACACACACCATTGTAATCGGGCGAGTTTCTACTTTCAGATGCAATAGGAATTTCTCGAGTACTTCAATCCGTTCGCGAGATATGGGAGTTAGAAGTTAAGGAATGATTGAGAAACCTTCATAATCTTCGCAAGTCTGATACTCGAAACCAATAACTACAATTGCCTAGGGCAAAAATACACATACCGTTGCAATCGGGCGACTTTCTGCTTTCAGATGCAACAGGAATTACTCGAGTTCGTCAATCCGTTCGCGAGATATGGAAGTTTGAAGTTAAGGAATGGTTGTGAAACCATCAAAATTTTCGCAAGTCTGATACTCGAAACCAATAACAACTATTGCCTAGGGCAAAAATGCACATACCGTTGTAATCGGGCGAGTTTCTGCTTTCAGATGCAACAGGAATTTCTCGAGTTCGTCAATCCGTTCGCGAGATACGGGAGTTTGAAGTCAAGGAATGGTTGTGAAACCATCAAAATTTTCGCTGGTCTGAAACTCGAAACCTATAACTGGAATGGCCTAGGTGAAGAGCACACAAACCATTATAATCGGGCGAGTTTCTACTTTCAGATGCAACAGGAATTTCTCGAGTTCGTCAATCCGTTCGCGAGATATGGGAGTTTGAAGATAAGAAATGATTCAGAAACCATCAAAATTTTCGCAAGTCTGATACTCGAAACCAATAACTGAAATGGCCTAGGGGAAAAGCACACACACCATTCTAATTGGGCGAGTTTCAACTTTCAGATGCAACAGGAATTTCTCGAGTACTTCAATCCGTTCGCGAGATATGGGAGTTAGAAGTTAAGGAATGATTGAGAAACCATCATAATTTTCGCAAGTCTGATACTCGAAACCAATAACTACTATTGCCTAGGGCAAAAATACACATACCGTTGTAATCGGGCGACTTTCTGCTTTCAGATGCAACAGGAATTTCTCGAGTTCGTCAATCCGTTCGCGAGATATGGAAGTTTGAAGTTAAGGAATGGTTGTGAAACCATCAAAATTTTCGCAAATCTGATACTCGAAACCAATAACAACTATTGCCTAGGGCAAAAATGCACATACCGTTGTAATCGGGCGAGTTTCTGCTTTCATATGCAACAGGAATTTCTCGAGTTCGTCAATCCGTTCGCGAGATACGGGAGTTTGAAGTCAAGGAATGGTTGTGAAACCATCAAAATTTTCGCTGGTCTGAAACTCGAAACCTATAACTGGAATGGCCTAGGTGAAGAGCACACAAACCATTATAATCGGGCGAGTTTCTACTTTCAGATGCAACAGGAATTTCTCGAGTTCGTCAATCCGTTCGCGAGATATGGGAGTTTGAAGATAAGGAATGATTCAGAAACCATCAAAATTTTCGCAAGTCTGATACTCGAAACCAGTAACTGAAATGGCCTAGGGGAAAAGCACACACACCATTGTAATCGGGCGAGTTTCTACTTTCAGATGCAACAGGAATTTCTCGAGTACTTCAATCCAGTCGCGAGATATGGGAGTTAGAAGTTAAGGAATGATTGAGAAACCATCATAATTTTCGCAAGTCTGATACTCGAAACCAATAA
This sequence comes from Ptiloglossa arizonensis, assembly GCF_051014685.1. Classification (NCBI taxonomy): domain Eukaryota; kingdom Metazoa; phylum Arthropoda; class Insecta; order Hymenoptera; family Colletidae; genus Ptiloglossa; species Ptiloglossa arizonensis. Next base: position 173,036 of record NW_027478638.1, on the reverse strand, counting down.
CTACTATTGCCTAGGGCAAAAATACACATACCGCTGTAATCGGGCGACTTTCTGCTTTCAGATGCAACAGGAATTTCTCGAGTTCGTCAATCCGTTCGCGAGATATGGAAGTTTGAAGTTAAGGAATGGTTGTGAAACCATCAAAATTTTCGCAAGTCTGATACTCGAAACCAATAACAACTATTGCCTAGGGCAAAAATGCACATACCGTTGTAATCGGGCGAGTTTCTGCTTTCAGATGCAACAGGAATTTCTCGAGTTCGTCAATCCGTTCGCGAGATACGGGAGTTTGAAGTCAAGGAATGGTTGTGAAACCATCAAAATTTTCGCTGGTCTGAAACTCGAAACCTATAACTGGAATGGCCTAGGTGAAGAGCACACAAACCATTATAATCGGGCGAGTTTCTACTTTCAGATGCAACAGGAATTTCTCGAGTTCGTCAATCCGTTCGCGAGATATGGGAGTTTGAAGATAAGGAATGATTCAGAAACCATCAAAATTTTCGCAAGTCTGATACTCGAAACCAATAACTGAAATGGCCTAGGGGAAAAGCACACACACCATTGTAATCGGGCGAGTTTCTACTTTCAGATGCAACAGGAATTTCTCGAGTACTTCAATCCGTTCGCGAGGTATGGGAGTTAGAAGTTAAGGAATGGTTGTGAAACCATCAAAATTTTCGCAAGTCTGATACTCGAAACCAATAACAACTATTGCCTAGGGCAAAAATGCACACACCGTTGTAATCGGGCGACTTTCTGCTTTAAGATGCAACAGGAATTTCTCGAGTTCGTCAATCCGTTCGCGAGATACGGGAGTTTGAAGTCAAGGCATGGTTGTGAAACCATCAAAATTTTCGCAAGTCTGATACTTGAAACCAATAACTGGAATGGCCTAGGGGAAAACTACACACACCATTGTAATCGGGCGAGTTTCTACTTTCAGGTGCAACAGGAATTTCTCGAGTTCGTCAATCCGTTCGCGAGATATGGGAGTTAGAAATTAAGGAATGATTGAGAAACCATCAAAATTTTCGCAAGTCTGATACTCGAAACCAATAACTACTATTGCCTTGGGCAAAAATACACATACCGTTGTAATCGGGCGACTTTCTGCTTTCAGATGCAACAGGAATTTCTCGAGTTCGTCAATCCGTTCGCGAGATATGGAAGTTTGAAGTTAAGGAATGGTTGTGAAACCATCAAAATTTTCGCAAGTCTGATACTCGAAACCAATAAAAACTATTGCCTAGGGCAAAAATTCACATACCGTTGTAATCGGGCGAGTTTCTGCTTTCAGATGCAACAGGAATTTCTCGAGTTCGTCAATCCGTTCGCGAGATACGGGAGTTTGAAGTCAAGGAATGGTTGTGAAACCATCAAAATTTTCGCAAGTCTGATACTTGAAACCAATAACTGGAATGGCCTAGGGGAAAACTACACACACCATTGTAATCGGGCGAGTTTCTACTTTCAGGTGCAACAGGAATTTCTCGAGTTCGTCAATCCGTTCGCGAGATATGGGAGTTAGAAATTAAGGAATGATTGAGAAACCATCAAAATTTTCGCAAGTCTGATACTCGAAACCAATAACTACAATGGCCTAGGGGAAAAATACACATACCGTTGTAATCGGGCGAGTATCTGCTTTCAGATGCAACAGGAATTTCTCGAGTACTTCAATCCGTTCGCGAGATATGGGAGTTTGAAGTTAAGCAATGGTTGAGAAAACATGAAAATTTTCGCAAGTCTGATACTCGAAACCAACAACTGGTATGGCCTAGGGGAAAAGTACCCACACCGTTGTAATCGGGCGAGTTTCTGCTTTCAGATGCAACAGGAATTTCTCGAGTTCGTCAATCCGTTCGCGAGATACGGGAGTTTGAAGTTAATGAATGGTTGAGAAAACATGAAAATTTTCGCAAGTCTGATACTCGAAACCAATAACTGGAATGGCCTAGGGGAAAACTACACACACCATTGTAATCGGGCGAGTTTCTACTTTCAGGTGCAACAGGAATTTCTCGAGTTCGTCAATCCGTTCGCGAGATATGGGAGTTAGAAATTAAGGAATGATTGAGAAATCATCAAAATTTTCGCAAGTCTGATACTCGAAACCAATAACTACAATGGCCTAGGGGAAAAATACACATACCGTTGTAATCGGGCGAGTATCTGCTTTCAGATGCAACAGGAATTTCTCGAGTTCGTCAATCCGTTCTCGAGATATGGGAGTGTGAAGTTAAGGAATGGTTGAGGAACCATCAGAATTTTCGCACGTCTGATTCTCGAAACCAATAAGTGGAATGGCCTAGGGGAAAAGTACACGCCATTGTAATCGGGCGAGTTTCTACTTTCAGATGCAACAGGAATTTCTCGAGTTCGTCAATCCATTCGCGAGATATGGGAGTTAGAAGTTAAGGAATGATTGAGAAACCATCATAATTTTCGCAAGTCTGATACTCGAAACCAATAACTACAATGGCCTAGGGCAAAAATACACATACCATTGTAATCGGGCGAGTTTCTGCTTTCAGATGCAACAGGAATTTCTCGAGTTCGTCAATCCGTTCGCGAGATATGGGAGTGTGAAGTTAAGGAATGGTTGAGAAACCATCAAAATTTTCGCAATTCTGATACTCGAAACCAATAACTGGAATGGCCTAGGGGAAAAGAACACACACCTTTGTAATCGGGCGAGTTTCTACCTTCAGATGCAACTGTAATTTCTCGAGTTCGTCAATCCATTCGCGAGATATGGGAGTTTGAAGTTAAGGAATGGTTGAGAAACCATCAAAATTTTCGCAAGTTTGATACTCGAAACCAATAACTGGAATGGCCTAGGGGAAATGTAAACACACCATTGTAATCGGGCGAGTTTCTACTTTCAGATGCAACAGGAATTTCTCGAGTTCGTCAAACCATTCGCGAGATATGGGAGTTTGAAGTTAAGGAATGGTTGAGAAACCATCAAAATTTTCGCAAGTTTGATACTCGAAACCAATAACTACAATGGCCGAGGGGAAAAGTACACACACCATTGTAATGGGGCGAGTTTCTACTTTCAGATGCAACAGATATTTCTCGAGTTCGTCAATCCATTCGCGAGATATGGGAGTTTGAAGTTAAGGAATGGTTGAGAAACCATCAAAATTGTCATAAGTCTGATTCTCGAAACCAATAACTGGAATTTCCCAAGGGAAAAATACACATACCATTGTAATCGGGCGAGCTTCTACTTTCAGATGCAACAGGAATTTCTCGAGTTCGTCAATCCGTTCGCGAGATGTGGGATTTAGAAGTTAAGGAACGGTTGAGAAACCATCAAAATTTTCGCAATTCTGATACTCGAAACCAATAACTGGATTGGCCTAGGGGAAAAGAACACACACCATTGTAATCGGGCGAGTGTCTACTTTCAGATGCAACAGGTATTTCTCGTGTTCATCAATCCGCTCGCGAGATATGGGAGTTTGAAGTTAAGGAATGGTTGAGAAACCATCAAAATTTTCGCAATTCTGATACTCGAAACCAATAACTGGAATGGCCTAGGGGAAAAGAACACACACCTTTGTAATCGGGCGAGTTTCTACCTTCAGATGCAACTGTAATTTCTCGAGTTCGTCAATCCATTCGCGAGATATGGGTGTTTGAAGTTAAGGAATGATTGAGAAACCATCATAATTTTCGCAAGTCTGATACTCGAAACCAATAACTACTATTGCCTAGGGCAAAAATACACATACCGTTGTAATCGGGCGACTTTCTGCTTTCAGATGCAACAGGAATTTCTCGAGTTCGTCAATCCGTTCGCGAGATATGGAAGTTTGAAGTTAAGGAATGGTTGTGAAACCATCAAAATTTTCGCAAGTCTGATACTCGAAACCAATAACAACTATTGCCTAGGGCAAAAATGCACATACCGTTGTAATCGGGCGAGTTTCTGCTTTCAGATGCAACAGGAATTTCTCGAGTTCGTCAATCCGTTCGCGAGATATGGGAGTGTGAAGTTAAGGAATGGTTGAGAAACCATCAAAATTTTCGCACGTCTGATACTCGAAACCAATAACTGGAATGGCCTAGGGGAAAAGTACACAAACCATTGTAACCGGGCGAGTTTCTACTTTCAGATGCAACAGGAATTTCTCGAGTTCGTGAATCGGTTCGCGAGATATGGGAGTTAGAAATTAAGGAATGATTGAGAAACCATAAAAATTTTCGAAAGTCTGATAATCGAAACCAATAACTACAATGGCCTAGGGGAAAAATACACAGACCGTTGTAATCGGGCGAGTATCTGCTTTCAGATGCAACAGGAATTTCTCGAGTTCGTCAATCCGTTCGCGAGATATGGGTGTGTGAAGTTAAGGAATGGTTGAGAAACCATCAAAATTTTCGCTGGTCTGATACTCGAAACCTATAACTGGAATGGCCTAGGGGAAAAGCACACACACCATTGTAATCAGGCGAGTGTCTACTTTCAGATGCAACAGGTATTTCTCGTGTTCATCAATCCGCTCGCGAGATATGGGAGTTTGAAGTTAAGGAATGGTTGAGAAACCATCAAAATGTTCGCAAGTCTGATACTCGAAACCAATAACTGAAATGGCCAAGGGGAAAAGTACACACACCATTGTAATCGGACGAGTTTCTACTTTCAGATGCAACAGGAATTTCTCGAGTTCGTCAATCCGTTAACGAGATATGGGAGTTTGTAGATAAGGAATGGTTCAGAAACCATCAAAATTTTCGCAAGTCTGATACTCGAAACCAATAACTGAAATTGCCTAGGGGAAAAGTACACACACCATTGTAATCGGGCGAGTTTCTACTTTCAGATGCAACAGGAATTTCTCGAGTACTTCAATCCGTTCGCGAGATATGGGAGTTAGAAGTTAAGGAATGATTGAGAAACCATCATAATTTTCGCAAGTCTGATACTCGAAACCAATAACTTCTATTGCCTAGGGCAAAAATACACATACCGTTGTAATCGGGCGACTTTCTGCTTTCAGATGCAACAGGAATTTCTCGAGTTCGTCAATCCGTTCGCGAGATATGGAAGTTTGAAGTTAAGGAATGGTTGTGAAACCATCAAAATTTTCGCAAGTCTGATACTCGAAACCAATAACAACTATTGCCTAGGGCAAAAATGCACATACCGTTGTAATCGGGAGAGTTTCTGCTTTCAGATGCAACAGGAATTTCTCGAGTTCGTCAATCCGTTCGCGAGATACGGGAGTTTGAAGTCAAGGAATGGTTGTGACACCATCAAAATTTTCGCAAGTCTGATACTTGAAACCGATAACTGCAATGGCCTAGGGGAAAAGTACACACACCATAGTAATCGGGCGAGTTTCTACTTTCAGGTGCAACAGGAATTTCTCGAGTTCGTCAATCCGTTCGCGAGATATGGGAGTTAGAAATTAAGGAATGATTGAGAAACCATCAAAATTTTCGCAAGTCTGATACTCGAAACCAATAACTACAATGGCCTAGGGGAAAAATACACATACCGTTGTAATCGGGCGAGTATCTGCTTTCAGATGCAACAGGAATTTCTCGAGTTCGTCAATCCGTTCTCGAGATATGGGAGTGTGAAGTTAAGTAATGGTTGAGGAACCATCAAAATTTTCGCAAGTCTGATACTCGAAACCAATAAGTGGAATGGCCTAGGGGAAAAGTACACACGCCATTGTAATCGGGCGAGTTTCTCCTTTCAGATGCAACAGGAATTTCTCGAGCTCGTCAATCCGTTCGCGAGATATGGGAGTGTGAAGTTAAGGAATGGTTGAGAAACCATCAAAATTTTCGCTGGTCTGAAACTCGAAACCTATAAATGGAATGGCCTAGGTGAAGAGCACACAAACCATTATAATCGGGCGAGTTTCTACTTTCAGATGCAACAGGAATTACTCGAGTTCGTCAATCCGTTCGCGAGATATGGGAGTTTGAAGATAAGGAATGATTCAGAAACCATCAAAATTTTCGCAAGTCTGATACTCGAAACCAATAACTGAAATGGCCTAGGGGAAAAGCACACACACCATTGTAATCGGGCGAGTTTCTACTTTCAGATGCAACAGGAATTTCTCGAGTTCGTCAATCCGTTCGCGAGATATGGGAGTTTGAAGATAGGGAATGATTCAGAAACCATCAAAATTTTCGCAAGTCTGATACTCGAAACCAATAACTGAAATGGCCTAGGGGAAAAGCTCACACACCATTGTAATCGGGCGAGTTTCTACTTTCAGGTGCAACAGGAATTTCTCGAGTTCGTCAATCCGTTCGCGAGATATGGGAGTTTGAAGTTAAGGAATGGTTGAGAAAACATGAAAATTTTCGCAAGTCTGATACTCGAAACCAACAACTGGTATGGCCTAGGGGAAAAGTACCCACACCGTTGTAATCGGGCGAGTTTCTGCTTTCAGATGCAACAGGAATTTCTCGAGTTCGTCAATCCGTTCGCGAGATACGGGCGTTTGAAGTCAAGGAATGGTTGTGAAACCATCAAAATTTTCGCAAGTCTGATACTCGAAACCAATAACTGGAATGGCCTAGGGGAAAAGCACACACACCACTGTAATCGGGCGAGTGTCTACTTTCAGATGCAACAGGTATTTCTCGTGTTCATCAATCCGCTCGCGAGATATGGGAGTTTGAAGTTAAGGAATGGTTGAGAAACCATCAAAATCTTCGCAAGTCTGATACTCGAAACCAATAACTACTATTGCCTAGGGCAAAAATACACATACCGTTGTAATCGGGCGACATTCTGCTTTCTGATGCAACAGGAATTTCTTGAGTTCGTCAAACCGTTCGCGAGATATGGGAGTTTGAAGTTAAGGAATGGTTGAGAAACCATCAAAATTTTCGCTGGTCTGAAACTCGAAACCTATAAATGGAATGGCCTAGGTGAAGAGCACACAAACCATTATAATCGTGCGAGTTTCTACTTTCAGATGCAACAGGAATTACTCGAGTTCGTCAATCCGTTCGCGAGATATGGGAGTTTGAAGATAAGGAATGATTCAGAAACCATCAAAATTTTCGCAAGTCTGATACTCGAAACCAATAACTGAAATGGCCTAGGGGAAAAGCACACACACCATTGTAATCGGGCGAGTTTCTACTTTCAGATGCAACAGGAATTTCTCGAGTTCGTCAATCCGTTCGCGAGATATGGGAGTTTGAAGATAGGGAATGATTCAGAAACCATCAAAATTTTCGCAAGTCTGATACTCGAAACCAATAACTGAAATGGCCTAGGGGAAAAGCTCACACACCATTGTAATCGGGCGAGTTTCTACTTTCAGATGCAACAGGAATTTCTCGAGTACTTCAATCCGTTCGCGAGATATGGGAGTTAGAAGTTAAGGAATGATTGAGAAACCATCATAATTTTCGCAAGTCTGATACTCGAAACCAATAACTACTATTGCCTTGGGCAAAAATACACACACCGTTGTAATCGGGCGACTTTCTGCTTTCAGATGCAACAGGAATTTCTCGAGTTCGTCAATCCGTTCGCGAGATACGGGAGTTTGAAGTCAAGGAATGGTTGTGAAACCATCAAAATTTTCGCAAGTCTGATACTTGAAACCAATAACTGGAATGGCCTAGGGGAAAACTACACACACCATTGTAATCGGGCGAGTTTCTACTTTCAGGTGCAACAGGAATTTCTCGAGTTCGTCAATCCGTTCGCGAGATATGGGAGTTTGAAGTTAAGGAATGGTTGAGAAAACATGAAAATTTTCGCAAGTCTGATACTCGAAACCAACAACTGGTATGGCCTAGGGGAAAAGTACCCACACCGTTGTAATCGGGCGAGTTTCTGCTTTCAGATGCAACAGGAATTTCTCGAGTTCGTCAATCCGTTCGCGAGATACGGGCGTTTGAAGTCAAGGAATGGTTGTGAAACCATCAAAATTTTCGCAAGTCTGATACTCGAAACCAATAACTGGAATGGCCTAGGGGAAAAGCACACACACCACTGTAATCGGGCGAGTGTCTACTTTCAGATGCAACAGGTATTTCTCGTGTTCATCAATCCGCTCGCGAGATATGGGAGTTTGAAGTTAAGGAATGGTTGAGAAACCATCAAAATCTTCGCAAGTCTGAAACTCGAAACCAATAACTACTATTGCCTAGGGCAAAAATACACATACCGTTGTAATCGGGCGACATTCTGCTTTCTGATGCAACAGGAATTTCTTGAGTTCGTCAAACCGTTCGCGAGATATGGGAGTTTGAAGTTAAGGAATGGTTGAGAAACCATCAAAATTTTCGCAAGGCTGATACTCGAAACCAATAACTGAAATGTCCAAGGGGAAAAGTACACACACCAATGTAATCGGGCGAGTTTCTACTTTCAGATGCAACAGGAATATCTCGAGTTCGTCAATCCGTTCGCGAGATTAGGGAGTTAGGAATTAAGGAATGATTGAGAAACCATCAAAATTTTCGCAAGTCTGATACTCGAAACCAATAACTACAATGGCCTAGGGGAAAAATACACATACCATTCTAATCGGGCGAAATTCTGCTTTCAGATGCAACAGGAATTTCTCGAGTTCGTCAATCCGTTCGCGAGATATGGAAGTTTGAAGTTAAGGAATGGTTGTGAAACCATCAAAATTTTCGCAAGTCTGTTACTCGAAACCAATAACAACTATTGCCTAGGGCAAAAATGCACATACCGTTGTAATCGGGCGAGTATCTGCTTTCAGATGCAACAGGAATTTCTCGAGTTCGTCAATCCGTTCGCGAGATATGGGAGTGTGAAGTTAAGGAATGGTTGAGAAACCATCAAAATTTTCGCAAGTCTGATACTCGAAACCAATAACTGGAATGACCTAGGGGAAAAGTACACAAACCATTGTAATCGGGCGAGTTTCTACTTTCAGATGCAACAGGAATTTCCCGAGTTCGTGAATCCGTTCGCGAGATATGGGAGTTAGAAATTAAGGACTGATTGAGAAACCATCAAAATTTTCGCAAGTCTGATACTCGAAACCAATAACTACAATGGCCTAGGGGAAAAATACACATACCATTCTAATCGGGCGAATTTCTGCTTTCAGATGCAACAGGAATTTCTCGAGTTCGTCAATCCGTTCGCGAGATATGGAAGTTTGAAGTCAAGGAATGGTTGTGAAACCATCAAAATTTTCGCAAGTCTGATACTCGAAACCAATAACTGGAATGGCCTAGGGGAAAAGCACACACACCACTGTAATCGGGCGAGTGTCTACTTTCAGATGCAACAGGTATTTCTCGTGTTCATCAATCCGCTCGCGAGATATGGGAGTTTGAAGTTAAGGAATGGTTGAGAAACCATCAAAATCTTCGCAAGTCTGATACTCGAAACCAATAACTACTATTGCCTAGGGCAAAAATACACATACCGTTGTAATCGGGCGACATTCTGCTTTCTGATGCAACAGGAATTTCTTGAGTTCGTCAAACCGTTCGCGAGATATGGGAGTTTGAAGTTAAGGAATGGTTGAGAAACCATCAAAATTTTCGCAAGGCTGATACTCGAAACCAATAACTGAAATGTCCAAGGGGAAAAGTACACACACCAATGTAATCGGGCGAGTTTCTACTTTCAGATGCAACAGGAATATCTCGAGTTCGTCAATCCGTTCGCGAGATTAGGGAGTTAGGAATTAAGGAATGATTGAGAAACCATCAAAATTTTCGCAAGTCTGATACTCGAAACCAATAACTACAATGGCCTAGGGGAAAAATACACATACCATTCTAATCGGGCGAATTTCTGCTTTCAGATGCAACAGGAATTTCTCGAGTTCGTCAATCCGTTCGCGAGATATGGAAGTTTGAAGTTAAGGAATGGTTGTGAAACCATCAAAATTTTCGCAAGTCTGTTACTCGAAACCAATAACAACTATTGCCTAGGGCAAAAATGCACATACCGTTGTAATCGGGCGAGTATCTGCTTTCAGATGCAACAGGAATTTCTCGAGTTCGTCAATCCGTTCGCGAGATATGGGAGTGTGAAGTTAAGGAATGGTTGAGAAACCATCAAAATTTTCGCAAGTCTGATACTCGAAACCAATAACTGGAATGACCTAGGGGAAAAGTACACAAACCATTGTAATCGGGCGAGTTTCTACTTTCAGATGCAACAGGAATTTCCCGAGTTCGTGAATCCGTTCGCGAGATATGGGAGTTAGAAATTAAGGACTGATTGAGAAACCATAAAAATTTTCGCAAGTCTGATACTCGAAACAAATAACTACAATGGCCTAGGGGAAAAATACACAGACCGTTGTAATCGGGCGAGTATCTGCTTTCAGATGCAACAGGAATTTCTCGAGTTCGTCAAACCGTTCGCGAGATATGGGAGTGTGAAGTTAAGGAATGGTTGAGAAACCATCAAAATTTTCGCAAGTCTGATACTCGAAACCAATAACTGGAATGGCCTAGGGGAAAAGTACACAAACCATTGTAATCGGGCGAGTTTCTACTTTCAGATGCAACAGGAATTTCTCTCGTTCGTGAATCGGTTCGCGAGATACGGGAGTTTGAAGTCAAGGAATGGTTGTGAAACCATCAAAATTTTCGCAAGTCTGATACTCGAAACCAATAACTGGAATGGCCTAGGGGAAAAGCACACACACCACTGTAATCGGGCGAGTGTCTACTTTCAGATGCAACAGGTATTTCTCGTGTTCAACAATCCGCTCGCGAGATATGGGAGTTTGAAGTTAAGGAATGGTTGAGAAACCATCAAAATGTTCGCAAGTCTGATACTCGAAACCAATAACTACTATTGCCTAGGGCAAAAATACACATACCGTTGTAATCGGGCGACATTCTGCTTTCTGATGCAACAGGAATTTCTTGAGTTCGTCAAACCGTTCGCGAGATATGGGAGTTTGAAGTTAAGGAATGGTTGAAAAACCATCAGAATTTTCACAAGGCTGATACTCGAAACCAATAACTGAAATGGCCAAGGGGAAAAGTACACACAACATTGTAATCGGGCGAGTTTCTACTTTCAGATGCAACAGGAATATCTCGAGTTCTTCAATCCGTTCGCGAGATTAGGGAGTTAGAAATTAAGGAATGATTGAGAAACCATCAAAATTTTCGCAAGTCTGATACTCGAAACCAATAACTACAATGGCCTAGGGGAAAAATACACATACCATTGTAATCGGGCGAGTTTCTGCTTTCAGATGCAACAGGAATTTCTCGAGTTCGTCAATCCGTTCGCGAGATATGGGAGTGTGAAGATAAGGAATGGTTGAGAAAACATCAAAATTTTCGCTGGTCTGAAACTCGAAACCAATAACTGAAATGGCCTAGGGGAAAAGCACACACACCATTGTAATCGGGCGAGTTTCTACTTTCAGATGCAACAGGAATTTCTCGAGTACTTCAATCCGTTCGCGAGATATGGGAGTTAGAAGTTAAGGAATGGTTGTGAAACCATCAAAATTTTCGCAAGTCTGATACTCGAAACCAATAACAACTATTGCCTAGGGCAAATATGCACGTACCGTTGTAATCGGGCGAGTTTCTGCTTTCAGATGCTACAGGAATTTCTCGAGTTCGTCAATCCGTTCGCGAGATACGGGAGTTTGAAGTCAAGGAATGGTTGTGAAACCATCAAAATTTCCGCAAGTCTGATACTCGAAACCAATAACTGGAATGGCCTAGGGGAAAAGCACACACACCACTGTAATCGGGCGAGTGTCTACTTTCAGATGCAACAGGTATTTCTCGTGTTCATCAATCCGCTCGCGAGATATGGGAGTTTGAAGTTAAGGAATGATTCAGAAACCATCAAAATTTTCGCAAGTCTGATACTCGAAACCAATAACTGAAATGGCCTAGGGGAAAAGCACACACACCATTGTAATCGGGCGAGTTTCTACTTTCAGATGCAACAGGAATTTCTCGAGTACTTCAATCCGTTCGCGAGATATGGGAGTTAGAAGTTAAGGAATGGTTGTGAAACCATCAAAATTTTCGCAAGTCTGATACTCGAAACCAATAACAACTATTGCCTAGGGCAAATATGCACGTACCGTTGTAATCGGGCGAGTTTCTGCTTTCAGATGCTACAGGAATTTCTCGAGTTCGTCAATCCGTTCGCGAGATACGGGAGTTTGAAGTCAAGGAATGGTTGTGAAACCATCAAAATTTCCGCAAGTCTGATTACTCGAAACCAATAACTGGAATGGCCTAGGGGAAAAGCACACACACCACTGTAATCGGGCGAGTGTCTACTTTCAGATGCAACAGGTATTTCTCGTGTTCAACAATCCGCTCGCGAGATATGGGAGTTTGAAGTTAAGGAATGGTTGAGAAACCATCAAAATGTTCGCAAGTCTGATACTCGAAACCAATAACTACTATTGCCTAGGGCAAAAATACAGATACCGTTGTAATCGGGCGACATTCTGCTTTCTGATGCAACAGGAATTTCTTGAGTTCGTCAAACCGTTCGCGAGATATGGGAGTTTGAAGTTAAGGAATGGTTGAAAAACCATCAGAATTTTCACAAGGCTGATACTCGAAACCAATAACTGAAATGGCCAAGGGGAAAAGTACACACAACATTGTAATCGGGCGAGTTTCTACTTTCAGATGCAACAGGAATATCTCGAGTTCTTCAATCCGTTCGCGAGATTAGGGAGTTAGAAATTAAGGAATGATTGAGAAACCATCAAAATTTTCGCAAGTCTGATACTCGAAACCAATAACTACAATGGCCTAGGGGAAAAATACACATACCATTGTAATCGGGCGAGTTTCTGCTTTCAGATGCAACAGGAATTTCTCGAGTTCGTCAATCCGTTCGCGAGATATGGGAGTGTGAAGATAAGGAATGGTTGAGAATACATCAAAATTTTCGCTGGTCTGAAACTCGAAACCAATAACTGAAATGGCCTAGGGGAAAAGCACACACACCATTGTAATCGGGCGAGTTTCTACTTTCAGATGCAACAGGAATTTCTCGAGTACTTCAATCCGTTCGCGAGATATGGGAGTTAGAAGTTAAGGAATGGTTGTGAAACCATCAAAATTTTCGCAAGTCTGATACTCGAAACCAATAACAACTATTGCCTAGGGCAAATATGCACGTACCGTTGTAATCGGGCGAGTTTCTGCTTTCAGATGCTACAGGAATTTCTCGAGTTCGTCAATCCGTTCGCGAGATACGGGAGTTTGAAGTCAAGGAATGGTTGTGAAACCATCAAAATTTCCGCAAGTCTGATACTCGAAACCAATAACTGGAATGGCCTAGGGGAAAAGCACACACACCACTGTAATCGGGCGAGTGTCTACTTTCAGATGCAACAGGTATTTCTCGTGTTCATCAATCCGCTCGCGAGATATGGGAGTTTGAAGTTAAGGAATGATTCAGAAACCATCAAAATTTTCGCAAGTCTGATACTCGAAACCAATAACTGAAATGGCCTAGGGGAAAAGCACACACACCATTGTAATCGGGCGAGTTTCTACTTTCAGATGCAATAGGAATTTCTCGAGTACTTCAATCCGTTCGCGAGATATGGGAGTTAGAAGTTAAGGAATGATTGAGAAACCATCATAATTTTCGCAAGTCTGATACTCGAAACCAATAACTACTATTGCCTAGGGCAAAAATACACATACCGTTGTAATCGGGCGACTTTCTGCTTTCAGATGCAACAGGAATTTCTCGAGTTCGTCAATCCGTTCGCGAGATATGGAAGTTTGAAGTTAAGGAATGGTTGTGAAACCATCAAAATTTTCGCAAGTCTGATACTCGAAACCAATAACAACTATTGCCTAGGGCAAAAATGCACATACCGTTGTAATCGGGCGAGTTTCTGCTTTCAGATGCAACAGGAATTTCTCGAGTTCGTCAATCCGTTCGCGAGATACGGGAGTTTGAAGTCAAGGAATGGTTGTGAAACCATCAAAATTTTCGCTGGTCTGAAACTCGAAACCTATAACTGGAATGGCCTAGGTGAAGAGCACACAAACCATTATAATCGGGCGAGTTTCTACTTTCAGATGCAACAGGAATTTCTCGAGTGCGTCAATCCGTTCGCGAGATATGGGAGTTTGAAGATAAGGAAAGATTCAGAAACCATCAAAATTTTCGCAAGTCTGAAACTCGAAACCAATAACTGAAATGGCCTAGGGGAAAAGCACACACACCATTGTAATCGGGCGAGTTTCTACTTTCAGATGCAACAGGAATTTCTCGAGTACTTCAATCCGTTCGCGAGATATGGGAGTTAGAAGTTAAGGAATGGTTGTGAAACCATCAAAATTTTCGCAAGTCTGATACTCGAAACCAATAACAACTATTGCCTAGGGCAAAAATGCACATACCGTTGTAATCGGGCGAGTTTCTGCTTTCAGATGCAACAGGAATTTCTCGAGTTCGTCAATCCGTTCGCGAGATATGGGAGTGTGAAGTTAAGGAATGGTTGAGAAACCATCAAAATTTTCGCAAATCTGATACTCGAAACCAATAACTGGAATGGCCTAGGGGAAAAGTACACAAACCATTGTAATCGGGCGAGTTTCTACTTTCAGATGCAACAGGAATTTCTCGAGTACTTCAATCCGTTCGCGAGATATGGGAGTTAGAAGTTAAGGAATGATTGAGAAACCATCATAATTTTCGCAAGTCTGATACTCGAAACCAATAACTACTATTGCCTAGGGCATAAATACACATACCGTTGTAATCGGGCGACTTTCTGCTTTCAGATGCAACAGGAATTTCTCGAGTTCGTCAATCCGTTCGCGAGATATGGAAGTTTGAAGTTAAGGAATGGTTGTGAAACCATCAAAATTTTCGCAAGTCTGATACTCGAAACCAATAACAACTATTGCCTAGGGCAAAAATGCACATACCGTTGTAATCGGGCGAGTTTCTGCTTTCAGATGCAACAGGAATTTCTCGAGTTCGTCAATCCGTTCGCGAGATACGGGAGTTTGAAGTCAAGGAATGGTTGTGACACCATCAAAATTTTCGCAAGTCTGATACTTGAAACCAATAACTGCAATGGCCTAGGGGAAAAGTACACACACCATAGTAATCGGGCGAGTTTCTACTTTCAGGTGCAACAGGAATTTCTCGAGTTCGTCAATCCGTTCGCGAGATATGGGAGTTAGAAATTAAGGAATGATTGAGAAACCATCAAAATTTTCGCAAGTCTGATACTCGAAACCAATAACTACAATGGCCTAGGGGAAAAATGCACATACCATTGTAATCGGGCGAGTTTCTGCTTTCAGATGCAACAGGAATTTCTCGATTTCGTCAATCCGTTCGCGAGATACGGGAGTTTGAAGTCAAGGAATGGTTGTGAAACCATCAAAATTTTCGCTGGTCTGAAACTCGAAACCTATAACTGGAATGGCCTAGGTGAAGAGCACACAAACCATTATAATCGGGCGAGTATCTGCTTTCAGATGCAACAGGAATTTCTCGAGTTCGTCAATCCGTTCTCGAGATATGGGAGTGTGAAGTTAAGTAATGGTTGAGGAACCATCAAAATTTTCGCTGGTCTGAAACTCGAAACCAATAACTGAAATGGCCTAGGGGAAAAGCACACACACCATTGTAATCGGGCGAGTTTCTACTTTCAGATGCAACAGGAATTTCTCGAGTACTTCAATCCGTTCGCGAGATATGGGAGTTAGAAGTTAAGGAATGGTTGTGAAACCATCAAAATTTTCGCAAGTCTGATACTCGAAACCAATAACAACTATTGCCTAGGGCAAAAATGCACGTACCGTTGTAATCGGGCGAGTTTCTGCTTTCAGATGCTACAGGAATTTCTCGAGTTCGTCAATCCGTTCGCGAGATACGGGAGTTTGAAGTCAAGGAATGGTTGTGAAACCATCAAAATTTCCGCAAGTCTGATACTCGAAACCAATAACTGGAATGGCCTAGGGGAAAAGCACACACACCACTGTAATCGGGCGAGTGTCTACTTTCAGATGCAACAGGTATTTCTCGTGTTCATCAAACCGCTCGCGAGATATGGGAGTTTGAAGTTAAGGAATGATTCAGAAACCATCAAAATTTTCGCAAGTCTGATACTCGAAACCAATAACTGAAATGGCCTAGGGGAAAAGCACACACACCATTGTAATCGGGCGAGTTTCTACTTTCAGATGCAATAGGAATTTCTCGAGTACTTCAATCCGTTCGCGATATATGGGAGTTAGAAGTTAAGGAATGATTGAGAAACCATCATAATTTTCGCAAGTCTGATACTCGAAACCAATAACTACTATTGCCTAGGGCAAAAATACACATACCGTTGTAATCGGGCGACTTTCTGCTTTCAGATGCAACAGGAATTTCTCGAGTTCGTCAATCCGTTCGCGAGATATGGAAGTTTGAAGTTAAGGAATGGTTGTGAAACCATCAAAATTTTCGCAAGTCTGATACTCGAAACCAATAACAACTATTGCCTAGGGCAAAAATGCACATACCGTTGTAATCGGGCGAGTTTCTGCTTTCAGATGCAACAGGAATTTCTCGATTTCGTCAATCCGTTCGCGAGATACGGGAGTTTGAAGTCAAGGAATGGTTGTGAAACCATCAAAATTTTCGCTGGTCTGAAACTCGAAACCTATAACTGGAATGGCCTAGGTGAAGAGCACACAAACCATTATAATCGGGCGAGTTTCTACTTTCAGATGCAACAGGAATTTCTCGAGTGCGTCAATCCGTTCGCGAGATATGGGAGTTTGAAGATAAGGAATGATTCAGAAACCATCAAAATTTTCGCAAGGCTGAAACTCGAAACCAATAACTGAAATGGCCTAGGGGAAAAGCACACACACCATTGTAATCGGGCGAGTTTCTACTTTCAGTTGCAACAGGAATTTCTCGAGTACTTCAATCCGTTCGCGAGATATGGGAGTTAGAAGTTAAGGAATGGTTGTGAAACCATCAAAATTTTCGCAAGTCTGATACTCGAAACCAATAACAACTATTGCCTAGGGCAAAAATGCACATACCGTTGTAATCGGGCGAGTTTCTGCTTTCAGATGCAACAGGAATTTCTCGAGTTCGTCAATCCGTTCGCGAGATATGGGAGTGTGAAGTTAAGGAATGGTTGAGAAACCATCAAAATTTTCGCAAGTCTGATACTCGAAACCAATAACTGGAATGGCCTAGGGGAAAAGTACACAAACCATTGTAATCGGGCGAGTTTCTACTTTCAGATGCAACAGGAATTTCTCGAGTACTTCAATCCGTTCGCGAGATATGGGAGTTAGAAGTTAAGGAATGATTGAGAAACCATCATAATTTCGCAAGTCGATACTCGAAACCAATAACTACTATTGCCTAGGGCAAAAATACACATACCGTTGTAATCGGGCAACTTTCTGCTTTCAGATGCAACAGGAATTTCTCGAGTTCGTCAATCCGTTCGCGAGATATGGAAGTTTGAAGTTAAGGAATGGTTGTGAAACCATCAAAATTTTCGCAAGTCTGATACTCGAAACCAATAACAACTATTGCCTAGGGCAAAAATGCACATACCGTTGTAATCGGGCGAGTTTCTGCTTTCAGATGCAACAGGAATTTCTCGAGTTCGTCAATCCGTTCGCGAGATACGGGAGTTTGAAGTCAAGGAATGGTTGTGACACCATCAAAATTTTCGCAAGTCTGATACTTGAAACCAATAACTGCAATGGCCTAGGGGAAAAGTACACACACCATAGTAATCGGGCGAGTTTCTACTTTCAGGTGCAACAGGAATTTCTCGAGTTCGTCAATCCGTTCGCGAGATATGGGAGTTAGAAATTAAGGAATGATTGTGAAACCATCAAAATTTTCGCAAGTCTGATACTCGAAACCAATAACTACAATGGCCTAGGGGAAAAATACACATACCGTTGTAATCGGGCGAGTATCTGCTTTCAGATGCAACAGGAATTTCTCGAGTTCGTCAATCCGTTCTCGAGATATGGGAGTGTGAAGTTAAGTAATGGTTGAGGAACCATCAAAATTTTCGCAAGTCTGATACTCGAAACCAATAAGTGGAGTGGCCTAGGGGAAAAGTACACACGCCATTGTAATCGGGCGAGTTTCTCCTTTCAGATGCAACAGGAATTTCTCGAGTTCGTCAATCCATTCGCGAGATATGGGAGTTAGAAGTTAAGGAATGATTGAGAAACCATCATAATTTTCGCAAGTCTGATACTCGAAACCAATAACTACAATGGCCTAGGGCAAAAATACACATACCATTGTAATCGGGCGAGTTTCTGCTTTCAGATGCAACAGGAATTTCTCGAGCTCGTCAATCCGTTCGCGAGATATGGGAGTGTGAAGTTAAGGAATGGTTGAGAAACCATCAAAATTTTCGCTGGTCTGAAACTCGAAACCTATAAATGGAATGGCCTAGGGGAAAAGCACACAAACCATTATAATCGGGCGAGTTTCTACTTTCAGATGCAACAGGAATTACTCGAGTTCGTCAATCAGTTCGCGAGATATGGGAGTTTGAAGATAAGGAATGATTCAGAAACCATCAAAATTTTCGCAATTCTGATACTCGAAACCAATAACTGAAATGGCCTAGGGGAAAAGCACACACACCATTGTAATCGGGCGAGTTTCTACTTTCAGATGCAACAGGAATTTCTCGAGTTCGTCAATCCGTTCGCGAGATATGGGAGTTTGAAGATAGGGAATGATTGAGAAACCATCATAATTTTCGCAAGTCTGATACTCGAAACCAATAACTACTATTGCCTTGGGCAAAAATACACATACCGTTGTAATCGGGCGACTTTCTGCTTTCAGATGCAACAGGAATTTCTCGAGTTCGTCAATCCGTTCGCGAGATATGGAAGTTTGAAGTTAAGGAATGGTTGTGAAACCATCAAAATTTTCGCAAGTCTGATACACGAAACCAATAACAACTATTGCCTAGGGCAAAAATGCACATACCGTTGTAATCGGGCGAGTTTCTGCTTTCAGATGCAACAGGAATTTCTCGAGTTCGTCAATCCGTTCGCGAGATACGGGAGTTTGAAGTCAAGGAATGGTTGTGAAACCATCAAAATTTTCGCAAGTCTGATACTTGAAACCAATAACTGGAATGGCCTAGGGGAAAACTACACACACCATTGTAATCGGGCGAGTTTCTACTTTCAGGTGCAACAGGAATTTCTCGAGTTCGTCAATCCGTTCGCGTGATATGGGAGTTTGAAGTTAAGGAATGGTTGAGAAAACATGAAAATTTTCGCAAGTCTGATACTCGAAACCAACAACTGGTATGGCCTAGGGGAAAAGTACCCACACCGTTGTAATCGGGCGAGTTTCTGCTTTCAGCTGCAACAGGAATTTCTCGAGTTCGACAATCCGTTCGCGAGATACGGGAGTTTGAAGTCAAGGAATGGTTGTGAAACCATCAAAATTTTCGCAAGTCTGATACTCGAAACCAATAACTACAATGGCCTAGGGGAAAAATACACATACCATTCTAATCGGGCGAATTTCTGCTTTCAGATGCAACAGGAATTTCTCGAGTTCGTCAATCCGTTCGCGAGATATGGGAGTTTGAAGTTAAGGAATGGTTGAGAAACCATCAAAATGTTCGCAAGTCTGATACTCGAAACCAATAACTGGAATGGCCTAGTGGAAAAGTACACACACCATTGTAATCGGGCGAGATTCTACTTTCAGATGCAACAGGAGTATCTCGAGTTCGTCAATCCGTTCGCGAGATATGGGGGTCTGAAGTTAAGGAATGGTTGAGAAACCATCAAAATTTTCGCTGGTCTGATACTCGAAACCTATAACTGGAATGGCCTAGGGGAAAAGCACACACACCATTGTAATCAGGCGAGTGTCTACTTTCAGATGCAACAGGTATTTCTCGTGTTCATCAATCCGCTCGCGAGATATGGGAGTTTGAAGTTAAGGAATGGTTGAGAAACCATCAAAATGTTCGCAAGTCTGATACTCGAAACCAATAACTGAAATGGCCAAGGGGAAAAGTACACACACCATTGTAATCGGACGAGTTTCTACTTTCAGATGCAACAGGAATTTCTCGAGTTCGTCAATCCGTTAACGAGATATGGGAGTTTGTAGATAAGGAATGGTTCAGAAACCATCAAAATTTTCGCAAGTCTGATACTCGAAACCAATAACTGAAATTGCCTAGGGGAAAAGTACACACACCATTGTAATCGGGCGAGTTTCTACTTTCAGATGCAACAGGAATTTCTCGAGTACTTCAATCCGTTCGCGAGATATGGGAGTTAGAAGTTAAGGAATGATTGAGAAACCATCATAATTTTCGCAAGTCTGATACTCGAAACCAATAACTACTATTGCCTAGGGCAAAAATACACATACCGTTGTAATCGGGCGACTTTCTGCTTTCAGATGCAACAGGAATTTCTCGAGTTCGTCAATCCGTTCGCGAGATATGGATGTTTGTAGTTAAGGAATGGTTGTGAAACCATCAAAATTTTCGCAAGTCTGATACTCGAAACCAATAACAACTATTGCCTAGGGCAAAAATGCACATACCGTTGTAATCGGGCGAGTTTCTGCTTTCAGATGCAACAGGAATTTCTCGATTTCGTCAATCCGTTCGCGAGATACGGGAGTTTGAAGTCAAGGAATGGTTGTGAAACCATCAAAATTTTCGCTGGTCTGAAACTCGAAACCTATAACTGGAATGGCCTAGGTGAAGAGCACACAAACCATTATAATCGGGCGAGTTTCTACTTTCAGATGCAACAGGAATTTCTCGAGTGCGTCAATCCGTTCGCGAGATATGGGAGTTTGAAGATAAGGAATGATTCAGAAACCATCAAAATTTTCGCAAGGCTGAAACTCGAAACCAATAACTGAAATGGCCTAGGGGAAAAGCACACACACCATTGTAATCGGGCGAGTTTCTACTTTCAGTTGCAACAGGAATTTCTCGAGTACTTCAATCCGTTCGCGAGATATGGGAGTTAGAAGTTAAGGAATGGTTGTGAAACCATCAAAATTTTCGCAAGTCTGATAATCGAAACCAATAACAACTATTGCCTAGGGCAAAAATGCACATACCGTTGTAATCGGGCGAGTTTCTGCTTTCAGATGCAACAGGAATTTCTCGAGTTCGTCAATCCGTTCGCGAGATATGGGAGTGTGAAGTTAAGGAATGGTTGAGAAACCATCAAAATTTTCGCAAGTCTGATACTCGAAACCAATAACTGGAATGGCCTAGGGGAAAAGTACACAAACCATTGTAATCGGGCGAGTTTCTACTTTCAGATGCAACAGGAATTTCTCGAGTACTTCAATCCGTTCGCGAGATATGGGAGTTAGAAGTTAAGGAATGATTGAGAAACCATCATAATTTTCGCAAGTCTGATACTCGAAACCAATAACTACTATTGCCTAGGGGAAAAGTACACACACCATAGTAATCGGGCGAGTTTCTACTTTCAGGTGCAACAGGAATTTCTCGAGTTCGTCAATCCGTTCGCGAGATATGGGAGTTAGAAATTAAGGAATGATTGTGAAACCATCAAAATTTTCGCAAGTCTGATACTCGAAACCAATAACTACAATGGCCTAGGGGAAAAATACACATACCGTTGTAATCGGGCGAGTATCTGCTTTCAGATGCAACAGGAATTTCTCGAGTTCGTCAATCCGTTCTCGAGATATGGGAGTGTGAAGTTAAGTAATGGTTGAGGAACCATCAAAATTTTCGCAAGTCTGATACTCGAAACCAATAAGTGGAGTGGCCTAGGGGAAAAGTACACACGCCATTGTAATCGGGCGAGTTTCTCCTTTCAGATGCAACAGGAATTTCTCGAGTTCGTCAATCCATTCGCGAGATATGGGAGTTAGAAGTTAAGGAATGATTGAGAAACCATCATAATTTTCGCAAGTCTGATACTCGAAACCAATAACTACAATGGCCTAGGGCAAAAATACACATACCATTGTAATCGGGCGAGTTTCTGCTTT
This sequence comes from Ptiloglossa arizonensis, assembly GCF_051014685.1. Taxonomy (NCBI): domain Eukaryota; kingdom Metazoa; phylum Arthropoda; class Insecta; order Hymenoptera; family Colletidae; genus Ptiloglossa; species Ptiloglossa arizonensis. The sequence continues at coordinate 151,033 of NW_027478638.1, read as the reverse complement.
CAGATGCAACAGGAATTTCTCGAGCTCGTCAATCCGTTCGCGAGATATGGGAGTGTGAAGTTAAGGAATGGTTGAGAAACCATCAAAATTTTCGCTGGTCTGAAACTCGAAACCTATAAATGGAATGGCCTAGGGGAAAAGCACACAAACCATTATAATCGGGCGAGTTTCTACTTTCAGATGCAACAGGAATTACTCGAGTTCGTCAATCAGTTCGCGAGATATGGGAGTTTGAAGATAAGGAATGATTCAGAAACCATCAAAATTTTCGCAATTCTGATACTCGAAACCAATAACTGAAATGGCCTAGGGGAAAAGCACACACACCATTGTAATCGGGCGAGTTTCTACTTTCAGATGCAACAGGAATTTCTCGAGTTCGTCAATCCGTTCGCGAGATATGGGAGTTTGAAGATAGGGAATGATTGAGAAACCATCATAATTTTCGCAAGTCTGATACTCGAAACCAATAACTACTATTGCCTTGGGCAAAAATACACATACCGTTGTAATCGGGCGACTTTCTGCTTTCAGATGCAACAGGAATTTCTCGAGTTCGTCAATCCGTTCGCGAGATATGGATGTTTGTAGTTAAGGAATGGTTGTGAAACCATCAAAATTTTCGCAAGTCTGATACTCGAAACCAATAACAACTATTGCCTAGGGCAAAAATGCACATACCGTTGTAATCGGGCGAGTTTCTGCTTTCAGATGCAACAGGAATTTCTCGATTTCGTCAATCCGTTCGCGAGATACGGGAGTTTGAAGTCAAGGAATGGTTGTGAAACCATCAAAATTTTCGCTGGTCTGAAACTCGAAACCTATAACTGGAATGGCCTAGGTGAAGAGCACACAAACCATTATAATCGGGCGAGTTTCTACTTTCAGATGCAACAGGAATTTCTCGAGTGCGTCAATCCGTTCGCGAGATATGGGAGTTTGAAGATAAGGAATGATTCAGAAACCATCAAAATTTTCGCAAGGCTGAAACTCGAAACCAATAACTGAAATGGCCTAGGGGAAAAGCACACACACCATTGTAATCGGGCGAGTTTCTACTTTCAGTTGCAACAGGAATTTCTCGAGTACTTCAATCCGTTCGCGAGATATGGGAGTGTGAAGTTAAGGAATGGTTGAGAAACCATCAAAATTTTCGCAAGTCTGATACTCGAAACCAATAACTGGAATGGCCTAGGGGAAAAGTACACAAACCATTGTAATCGGGCGAGTATCTGCTTTCAGATGCAACAGGAATTTCTCGAGTTCGTCAATCCGTTCTCGAGATATGGGAGTGTGAAGTTAAGTAATGGTTGAGGAACCATCAAAATTTTCGCAAGTCTGATACTCGAAACCAATAAGTGGAGTGGCCTAGGGCAAAAATGCACATACCGTTGTAATCGGGCGAGTTTCTGCTTTCAGATGCAACAGGAATTTCTCGAGTTCGTCAATCCGTTCGCGAGATATGGGAGTGTGAAGTTAAGGAATGGTTGAGAAACCATCAAAATTTTCGCAAGTCTGATACTCGAAACCAATAACTGGAATGGCCTAGGGGAAAAGTACACAAACCATTGTAATCGGGCGAGTTTCTACTTTCAGATGCAACAGGAATTTCTCGAGTACTTCAATCCGTTCGCGAGATATGGGAGTTAGAAGTTAAGGAATGATTGAGAAACCATCATAATTTTCGCAAGTCTGATACTCGAAACCAATAACTACTATTGCCTAGGGGAAAAGTACACACACCATAGTAATCGGGCGAGTTTCTACTTTCAGGTGCAACAGGAATTTCTCGAGTTCGTCAATCCGTTCGCGAGATATGGGAGTTAGAAATTAAGGAATGATTGTGAAACCATCAAAATTTTCGCAAGTCTGATACTCGAAACCAATAACTACAATGGCCTAGGGGAAAAATACACATACCGTTGTAATCGGGCGGAGTATCTGCTTTCAGATGCAACAGGAATTTCTCGAGTTCGTCAATCCGTTCTCGAGATATGGGAGTGTGAAGTTAAGTAATGGTTGAGGAACCATCAAAATTTTCGCAAGTCTGATACTCGAAACCAATAAGTGGAGTGGCCTAGGGGAAAAGTACACACGCCATTGTAATCGGGCGAGTTTCTCCTTTCAGATGCAACAGGAATTTCTCGAGTTCGTCAATCCATTCGCGAGATATGGGAGTTAGAAGTTAAGGAATGATTGAGAAACCATCATAATTTTCGCAAGTCTGATACTCGAAACCAATAACTACAATGGCCTAGGGCAAAAATACACATACCATTGTAATCGGGCGAGTTTCTGCTTTCAGATGCAACAGGAATTTCTCGAGCTCGTCAATCCGTTCGCGAGATATGGGAGTGTGAAGTTAAGGAATGGTTGAGAAACCATCAAAATTTTCGCTGGTCTGAAACTCGAAACCTATAAATGGAATGGCCTAGGGGAAAAGCACACAAACCATTATAATCGGGCGAGTTTCTACTTTCAGATGCAACAGGAATTACTCGAGTTCGTCAATCAGTTCGCGAGATATGGGAGTTTGAAGATAAGGAATGATTCAGAAACCATCAAAATTTTCGCAATTCTGATACTCGAAACCAATAACTGAAATGGCCTAGGGGAAAAGCACACACACCATTGTAATCGGGCGAGTTTCTACTTTCAGATGCAACAGGAATTTCTCGAGTTCGTCAATCCGTTCGCGAGATATGGGAGTTTGAAGATAGGGAATGATTGAGAAACCATCATAATTTTCGCAAGTCTGATACTCGAAACCAATAACTACTATTGCCTTGGGCAAAAATACACATACCGTTGTAATCGGGCGACTTTCTGCTTTCAGATGCAACAGGAATTTCTCGAGTTCGTCAATCCGTTCGCGAGATATGGATGTTTGTAGTTAAGGAATGGTTGTGAAACCATCAAAATTTTCGCAAGTCTGATACTCGAAACCAATAACAACTATTGCCTAGGGCAAAAATGCACATACCGTTGTAATCGGGCGAGTTTCTGCTTTCAGATGCAACAGGAATTTCTCGATTTCGTCAATCCGTTCGCGAGATACGGGAGTTTGAAGTCAAGGAATGGTTGTGAAACCATCAAAATTTTCGCTGGTCTGAAACTCGAAACCTATAACTGGAATGGCCTAGGTGAAGAGCACACAAACCATTATAATCGGGCGAGTTTCTACTTTCAGATGCAACAGGAATTTCTCGAGTGCGTCAATCCGTTCGCGAGATATGGGAGTTTGAAGATAAGGAATGATTCAGAAACCATCAAAATTTTCGCAAGGCTGAAACTCGAAACCAATAACTGAAATGGCCTAGGGGAAAAGCACACACACCATTGTAATCGGGCGAGTTTCTACTTTCAGTTGCAACAGGAATTTCTCGAGTACTTCAATCCGTTCGCGAGATATGGGAGTGTGAAGTTAAGGAATGGTTGAGAAACCATCAAAATTTTCGCAAGTCTGATACTCGAAACCAATAACTGGAATGGCCTAGGGGAAAAGTACACAAACCATTGTAATCGGGCGAGTATCTGCTTTCAGATGCAACAGGAATTTCTCGAGTTCGTCAATCCGTTCTCGAGATATGGGAGTGTGAAGTTAAGTAATGGTTGAGGAACCATCAAAATTTTCGCAAGTCTGATACTCGAAACCAATAAGTGGAGTGGCCTAGGGGAAAAGTACACACGCCATTGTAATCGGGCGAGTTTCTCCTTTCAGATGCAACAGGAATTTCTCGAGTTCGTCAATCCATTCGCGAGATATGGGAGTTAGAAGTTAAGGAATGATTGAGAAACCATCATAATTTTCGCAAGTCTGATACTCGAAACCAATAACTACAATGGCCTAGGGCAAAAATACACATACCATTGTAATCGGGCGAGTTTCTGCTTTCAGATGCAACAGGAATTTCTCGAGCTCGTCAATCCGTTCGCGAGATATGGGAGTGTGAAGTTAAGGAATGGTTGAGAAACCATCAAAATTTTCGCTGGTCTGAAACTCGAAACCTATAAATGGAATGGCCTAGGGGAAAAGCACACAAACCATTATAATCGGGCGAGTTTCTACTTTCAGATGCAACAGGAATTACTCGAGTTCGTCAATCAGTTCGCGAGATATGGGAGTTTGAAGATAAGGAATGATTCAGAAACCATCAAAATTTTCGCAATTCTGATACTCGAAACCAATAACTGAAATGGCCTAGGGGAAAAGCACACACACCATTGTAATCGGGCGAGTTTCTACTTTCAGATGCAACAGGAATTTCTCGAGTTCGTCAATCCGTTCGCGAGATATGGGAGTTTGAAGATAGGGAATGATTGAGAAACCATCATAATTTTCGCAAGTCTGATACTCGAAACCAATAACTACTATTGCCTTGGGCAAAAATACACATACCGTTGTAATCGGGCGACTTTCTGCTTTCAGATGCAACAGGAATTTCTCGAGTTCGTCAATCCGTTCGCGAGATATGGAAGTTTGAAGTTAAGGAATGGTTGTGAAACCATCAAAATTTTCGCAAGTCTGATACTCGAAACCAATAACAACTATTGCCTAGGGCAAAAATGCACATACCGTTGTAATCGGGCGAGTTTCTGCTTTCAGATGCAACAGGAATTTCTCGAGTTCGTCAATCCGTTCGCGAGATACGGGAGTTTGAAGTCAAGGAATGGTTGTGAAACCATCAAAATTTTCGCAAGTCTGATACTTGAAACCAATAACTGGAATGGCCTAGGGGAAAACTACACACACCATTGTAATCGGGCGAGTTTCTACTTTCAGGTGCAACAGGAATTTCTCGAGTTCGTCAATCCGTTCGCGAGATATGGGAGTTAGAAATTAAGGAATGGTTGAGAAAACATGAAAATTTTCGCAAGTCTGATACTCGAAACCAACAACTGGTATGGCCTAGGGGAAAAGTACCCACACCGTTGTAATCGGGCGAGTTTCTGCTTTCAGATGCAACAGGAATTTCTCGAGTTCGACAATCCGTTCGCCAGATACGGGAGTTTGAAGTCAAGGAATGGTTGTGAAACCATCAAAATTTTCGCAAGTCTGATACTCGAAACCAATAACTACAATGGCCTAGGGGAAAAATACACATACCATTCTAATCGGGCGAATTTCTGCTTTCAGATGCAACAGGAATTTCTCGCGTTCGTCAATCCGTTCGCGAGATATGGGAGTTTGAAGTTAAGGAATGGTTGAGAAACCATCAAAATGTTCGCAAGTCTGATACTCGAAACCAATAACTGGAATGGCCTAGTGGAAAAGTACACACACCATTGTAATCGGGCGAGTTTCTACTTTCAGATGCAACAGGAGTATCTCGAGTTCGTCAATCCGTTCGCGAGATATGGGGGTCTGAAGTTAAGGAATGGTTGAGAAACCATCAAAATTTTCGCTGGTCTGATACTCGAAACCTATAACTGGAATGGCCTAGGGGAAAAGCACACACACCATTGTAATCAGGCGAGTGTCTACTTTCAGATGCAACAGGTATTTCTCGTGTTCATCAATCCGCTCGCGAGATATGGGAGTTTGAAGTTAAGGAATGGTTGAGAAACCATCAAAATGTTCGCAAGTCTGATACTCGAAACCAATAACTGAAATGGCCAAGGGGAAAAGTACACACACCATTGTAATCGGACGAGTTTCTACTTTCAGATGCAACAGGAATTTCTCGAGTTCGTCAATCCGATAACGAGATATGGGAGTTTGTAGATAAGGAATGGTTCAGAAACCATCAAAATTTTCGCAAGTCTGATACTCGAAACCAATAACTGAAATTGCCTAGGGGAAAAGTACACACACCATTGTAATCGGGCGAGTTTCTACTTTCAGATGCAACAGGAATTTCTCGAGTACTTCAATCCGTTCGCGAGATATGGGAGTTAGAAGTTAAGGAATGATTGAGAAACCATCATAATTTTCGCAAGTCTGATACTCGAAACCAATAACTACTATTGCCTAGGGCAAAAACACACATACCGTTGTAATCGGGCGACTTTCTGCTTTCAGATGCAACAGGAATTTCTCGAGTTCGTCAATCCGTTCGCGAGATATGGATGTTTGTAGTTAAGGAATGGTTGTGAAACCATCAAAATTTTCGCAAGTCTGATACTCGAAACCAATAACAACTATTGCCTAGGGCAAAAATGCACATACCGTTGTAATCGGGCGAGTTTCTGCTTTCAGATGCAACAGGAATTTCTCGATTTCGTCAATCCGTTCGCGAGATACGGGAGTTTGAAGTCAAGGAATGGTTGTGAAACCATCAAAATTTTCGCTGGTCTGAAACTCGAAACCTATAACTGGAATGGCCTAGGTGAAGAGCACACAAACCATTATAATCGGGCGAGTTTCTACTTTCAGATGCAACAGGAATTTCTCGAGTGCGTCAATCCGTTCGCGAGATATGGGAGTTTGAAGATAAGGAATGATTCAGAAACCATCAAAATTTTCGCAAGGCTGAAACTCGAAACCAATAACTGAAATGGCCTAGGGGAAAAGCACACACACCATTGTAATCGGGCGAGTTTCTACTTTCAGTTGCAACAGGAATTTCTCGAGTACTTCAATCCGTTCGCGAGATATGGGAGTTAGAAGTTAAGGAATGGTTGTGAAACCATCAAAATTTTCGCAAGTCTGATACTCGAAACCAATAACAACTATTGCCTAGGGCAAAAATGCACATACCGTTGTAATCGGGCGAGTTTCTGCTTTCAGATGCAACAGGAATTTCTCGAGTTCGTCAATCCGTTCGCGAGATATGGGAGTGTGAAGTTAAGGAATGGTTGAGAAACCATCAAAATTTTCGCAAGTCTGATACTCGAAACCAATAACTGGAATGGCCTAGGGGAAAAGTACACAAACCATTGTAATCGGGCGAGTTTCTACTTTCAGATGCAACAGGAATTTCTCGAGTACTTCAATCCGTTCGCGAGATATGGGAGTTAGAAGTTAAGGAATGATTGAGAAACCATCATAATTTTCGCAAGTCTGATACTCGAAACCAATAACTACTATTGCCTAGGGCAAAAATACACATAGCGTTGTAATCGGGCAACTTTCTGCTTTCAGATGCAACAGGAATTTCTCGAGTACTTCAATCCGTTCGCGAGATATGGGAGTTAGAAGTTAAGGAATGATTGAGAAACCATCATAATTTTCGCAAGTCTGATACTCGAAACCAATAACTACAATGGCCTAGGGGAAAAATACACATACCGTTGTAATCGGGCGAGTATCTGCTTTCAGATGCAACAGGAATTTCTCGAGTTCGTCAATCCGTTCTCGAGATATGGGAGTGTGAAGTTAAGTAATGGTTGAGGAACCATCAAAATTTTCGCAAGTCTGATACTCGAAACCAATAAGTGGAATGGCCTAGGGGAAAAGTACACACGCCATTGTAATCGGGCGAGTTTCTCCTTTCAGATGCAACAGGAATTTCTCGAGTTCGTCAATCCATTCGCGAGATATGGGAGTTAGAAGTTAAGGAATGATTGAGAAACCATCAAAATTTTCGCAAGTCTGATACTCGAAACCAATAACTACAATGGCCTAGGGGAAAAATACACATACCGTTGTAATCGGGCAACTTTCTGCTTTCAGATGCAACAGGAATTTCTCGAGCTCGTCAATCCGTTCGCGAGATATGGGAGTGTGAAGTTAAGGAATGGTTGAGAAACCATCAAAATTTTCGCTGGTCTGAAACTCGAAACCTATAAATGGAATGGCCTAGGTGAAGAGCACACAAACCATTATAATCGGGCGAGTTTCTACTTTCAGATGCAACAGGAATTACTCGAGTTCGTCAATCCGTTCGCGAGATATGGGAGTTTGAAGATAAGGAATGATTCAGAAACCATCAAAATTTTCGCAAGTCTGATACTCGAAACCAATAGCTGAAATGGCCTAGGGGAAAAGCACACACACCATTGTAATCGGGCGAGTTTCTACTTTCAGATGCAACAGGAATTTCTCGAGTTCGTCAATCCGTTCGCGAGATATGGGAGTTTGAAGATAGGGAATGATTCAGAAACCATCAAAATTTTCGCAAGTCTGATACTCGAAACCAATAACTGAAATGGCCTAGGGGAAAAGCACACACACCATTGTAATCGGGCGAGTTTCTACTTTCAGATGCAACAGGAATTTCTCGAGTACTTCAATCCGTTCGCGAGATATGGGAGTTAGAAGTTAAGGAATGATTGAGAAACCATCATAATTTTCGCAAGTCTGATACTCGAAACCAATAACTACTATTGCCTTGGGCAAAAATACGCATACCGTTGTAATCGGGCGACTTTCTGCTTTCAGATGCAACAGGAATTTCTCGAGTTCGTCAATCCGTTCGCGAGATACGGGAGTTTGAAGTCAAGGAATGGTTGTGAAACCATCAAAATTTTCGCAAGTCTGATACTTGAAACCAATAACTGGAATGGCCTAGGGGAAAACTACACACACCATTGTAATCGGGCGAGTTTCTACTTTCAGGTGCAACAGGAATTTCTCGAGTTCGTCAATCCGTTCGCGAGATATGGGAGTTTGAAGTTAAGGAATGGTTGAGAAAACATGAAAATTTTCGGAAGTCTGATACTCGAAACCAATAACTACAATGGCCTAGGGGAAAAATACACATACCATTGTAATCGGGCGAGTTTCTGCTTTCAGATGCAACAGGAATTTCTCGAGTTCGTCAATCCGTTCGCGAGATATGGGAGTGTGAATATAAGGAATGGTTGAGAAACCATCAAAATATTCGCTGGTCTGAAACTCGAAACCAATAACTGAAATGGCCTAGGGGAAAAGCACACACACCATTGTAATCGGGCGAGTTTCTACTTTCAGATGCAACAGGAATTTCTCGAGTACTTCAATCCGTTCGCGAGATATGGGAGTTAGAAGTTAAGGAATGGTTGTGAAACCATCAAAATTTTCGCTGGTCTGAAACTCGAAACCTATAACTGGAATGGCCTAGGTGAAGAGCACACAAACCATTATAATCGGGCGAGTTTCTACTTTCAGATGCAACAGGAATTTCTCGAGTTCGTCAATCCGTTCGCGAGATATGGGAGTTTGAAGATAAGGAATGATTCAGAAACAATCCAAATTTTCGCAAGTCTGATACTCGAAACCAATAACTGAAATGGCCTAGGGGAAAAGCACACACACCATTCTAATCGGTCGAGTTTCAACTTTCAGATGCAACAGGAATTTCTCGAGTACTTCAATCCGTTCGCGAGATATGGGAGTTAGAAGTTAAGGAATGATTGAGAAACCATCATAATTTTCGCAAGTCTGATACTCGAAACCAATAACTACTATTGCCTAGGGCAAAAATACACATACCGTTGTAATCGGGCGACTTTCTGCTTTCAGATGCAACAGGAATTTCTCGAGTTCGTCAATCCGTTCGCGAGATATGGAAGTTTGAAGTTAAGGAATGGTTGTGAAACCATCAAAATTTTCGCAAATCTGATACTCGAAACCAATAACAACTATTGCCTAGGGCAAAAATGCACATACCGTTGTAATCGGGCGAGTTTCTGCTTTCAGATGCAACAGGAATTTCTCGAGTTCGTCAATCCGTTCGCGAGATACGGGAGTTTGAAGTCAAGGAATGGTTGTGAAACCATCAAAATTTTCGCTGGTCTGAAACTCGAAACCTATAACTGGAATGGCCTAGGTGAAGAGCACACAAACCATTATAATCGGGCGAGTTTCTACTTTCAGATGCAACAGGAATTTCTCGAGTTCGTCAATCCGTTCGCGAGATATGGGAGTTTGAAGATAAGGAATGATTCAGAAACCATCAAAATTTTCGCAAGTCTGATACTCGAAACCAATAACTGAAATGGCCTAGGGGAAAAGCACACACACCATTGTAATCGGGCGAGTTTCTACTTTCAGATGCAACAGGAATTTCTCGAGTACTTCAATCCGTTCGCGAGATATGGGAGTTAGAAGTTAAGGAATGATTGAGAAACCATCATAATTTTCGCAAGTCTGATACTCGAAACCAATAACTACTATTGCCTCGGGCAAAAATACACATACCGTTGTAATCGGGCGACTTTCTGCTTTCAGATGCAACAGGAATTTCTCGAGTTCGTCAATCCGTTCGCGAGATATGGAAGTTTGAAGTTAAGGAATGGTTGTGAAACCATCAAAATTTTCGCAAGTCTGATACTCGAAACCAATAACAACTATTGCCTAGGGCAAAAATGCACATACCGTTGTAATCGGGCGAGTTTCTGCTTTCAGATGCAACAGGAATTTCTCGAGTTCGTCAATCCGTTCGCGAGATACGGGAGTTTGAAGTCAAGGAATGGTTGTGAAACCATCAAAATTTTCGCAAGTCTGATACTTGAAACCAATAACTGGAATGGCCTAGGGGAAAACTACACACACCATTGTAATCGGGCGAGTTTCTACTTTCAGGTGCAACAGGAATTTCTCGAGTTCGTCAATCCGTTCGCGAGATATGGGAGTTAGAAATTAAGGAATGATTGAGAAACCATCAAAATTTTCGGAAGTCTGATACTCGAAACCAATAACTACAATGGCCTAGGGGAAAAATAAACATACCGTTGTAATCGGGCGAGTATCTGCTTTCAGATGCAAAGGAATTTCTCGAGTACTTCAATCCGTTCGCGAGATATGGGAGTTTGAAGTTAAGGAATGGTTGAGAAAACATGAAAATTTTCGCAAGTCTGATACTCGAAACCAATAACTGGAATGGCCTAGGGGAAAACTACACACACCATTGTAATCGGGCGAGTTTCTACTTTCAGGTGCAACAGGAATTTCTCGAGTTCGTCAATCCGTTCGCGAGATACGGGAGTTTGAAGTTAAGGAATGGTTGAGAAAACATGAAAATTTTCGCAAGTCTGATACTCGAAACCAATAACTGGAATGGCCTAGGGGAAAACTACACACACCATTGTAATCGGGCGAGTTTCTACTTTCAGGTGCAACAGGAATTTCTCGAGTTCGTCAATCCGTTCGCGAGATATGGGAGTTAGAAATTAAGGAATGATTGAGAAATCATCAAAATTTTCGCAAGTCTGATACTCGAAACCAATAACTACAATGGCCTAGGGGAAAAATACACATACCGTTGTAATCGGGCGAGTATCTGCTTTCAGATGCAACAGGAATTTCTCGAGTTCGTCAATCAGTTCTCGAGATATGGGAGTGTGAAGTTACGGAATGGTTGAGGAACCATCAGAATTTTCGCACGTCTGATTCTCGAAACCAATAAGTGGAATGGCCTAGGGGAAAAGTACACACGCCATTGTAATCGGGCGAGTTTCTACTTTCAGATGCAACAGGAATTTCTCGAGTTCGTCAATCCATTCGCGAGATATGGGAGTTAGAAGTTAAGGAATGATTGAGAAACCATCATAATTTTCGCAAGTCTGATACTCGAAACCAATAACTACAATGGCCTAGGGCAAAAATACACATACCATTGTAATCGGGCGAGTTTCTGCTTTCAGATGCAACAGGAATTTCTCGAGTTCGTCAATCCGTTCGCGAGATATGGGAGTGTGAAGTTAAGGAATGGTTGAGAAACCATCAAAATTTTCGCTGGTCTGAAACTCGAAACCTATAAATGGAATGGCCTAGGTGAAGAGCACACAAACCATTATAATCGGGCGAGTTTCTACTTTCAGATGCAACAGGAATTTCTCGAGTTCGTCAATCCGTTCGCGAGATATGGGAGTTTGAAGGTAAGGAATGATTCAGAAACCATCAAAATTTTCGCAAGTCTGATACTCGAAACCAATAACTGAAATGGCCTAGGGGAAAAGCACACACACCATTGTAATCGGGCGAGATTCTACTTTCAGATGCAACAGAAATTTCTCGAGTACTTCAATCCGTTCGCGAGATATGGGAGTTTGAAGTTAAGGAATGGTTGAGAAAACATGAAAATTTTCGCAAGTCTGATACTCGAAACCAACAACTGGTATGGCCTAGGGGAAAAGTACCCACACCATTGTAATCGGGCGTGTTTCTACTTTCAGATGCAAAAGGAGTTCCTCGAGTTCGTCAATCCGTTCGCGAGATATGGGAGTTTGAAGTTAAGGAATGGTTGAGAAACCATCAAAATTTTCGCAAGTCTGATACTCGAAACCAATAACTGGAATGGCCTAGGGGAAAAGCACACACACCATTGTAATCGGGCGGGTTTCTACTTTCAGATGCAACAGGAATTTCTCGAGTACGTCAATCCGTTCGCCAGATACGGGAGTTTGAAGTTAAGGAATGGTTGAGAAACCATCAAAATTTTCGCAAGTCTGATACTCGAAACCAATAACTACCATTGCCTAGAGCAAAAATACATATACCGTTGTAATCGGGCGACTTTCTGCTTTCAGATGCAACAGGAATTTCTCGAGTTCGTCAATCCGTTCGCGAGATATGGGAGTGTGAAGTTAAGGAATGTTTGAGAAACCATCAAAATTTTCGCAAGTCTGATACTCGAAACCAATAACTACCATTGCCTAGAGCAAAAATACATATACCGTTGTAATCGGGCGACTTTCTGCTTTCAGATGCAACAGGAATTTCTCGAGTTCGTCAATCCGTTCGCGAGATACGGGAGTTTGTAGTCAAGGAATGGTTGTGAAACCATCAAAATTTTCGCAAGTCTGATACTCGAAACCAATAACAACTATTGCCTAGGGCAAAAATGCACATACCGTTGTAATCGGGCGAGTTTCTGCTTTCAGATGCAACAGGAATTTCTCGAGTTCGTCAATCCGTTCGCGAGATACGGGATTTTGTAGTCAAGGAATGGTTGTGAAACCATCAAAATTTTCGCAAGTCTGATACTCGAAACCAATAACAACTATTGCCTAGGGCAAAAATGCACATACCGTTGTAATCGGGCGAGTTTCTGCTTTCAGATGCAACAGGAATTTCTCGAGTTCGTCAATCCGTTCGCGAGATACGGGATTTTGTAGTCAAGGAATGGTTGTGAAACCATCAAAATTTTCGCAAGTCTGATACTCGAAACCAATAACAACTATTGCCTAGGGCAAAAATGCACATACCGTTGTAATCGGGCGAGTTTCTGCTTTCAGATGCAACAGGAATTTCTCGAGTTCGTCAATCCGTTCGCGAGATACGGGATTTTGTAGTCAAGGAATGGTTGTGAAACCATCAAAATTTTCGCAAGTCTGATACTTGAAACCAATAACTGGAATGGCCTAGGGGAAAACTACACACACCATTGTAATCGGGCGAGTTTCTACTTTCAGATGCAACAGGAATTTCTCGAGTTCGTCAATCCGTTCGCGAGATACGGGAGTTTGTAGTCAAGGAATGGTTGTGAAACCATCAAAATTTTCGCAAGTCTGATACTCGAAACCAATAACAACTATTGCCTAGGGCAAAAATGCACATACCGTTGTAATCGGGCGAGTTTCTGCTTTCAGATGCAACAGGAATTTCTCGAGTTCGTCAATCCATTCGCGAGATATGGAAGTTTCAAGTGAAGGAATGGTTGAGAAACCACCATAATTTTCGCAGGTCTGACACTTGAAACCAATAACTACAATGGCCTAGGAGAAAAATACACATACCGTTGTAATCGGGCGAGTTTCTGCTTTCAGATGCAACAGGAATTTCTCGAATTCGTCAATCTGTTCGCGAGATATGGGAGTTTGAAACTAAGGAATGGTTGAGAAACCATCAAAATATTCGCGGGTCTGATACTCGTAACCAATAACTACGATGGCCTAGGACAAAAATACACATACCGTTGTAATCGGACGAGTTTCTGCTTTCAGATGCAACAGGAACTTCTCGAGTTCGTCAATCCGTTTGCGAGATATGTGAGTTTCAAGCTAAGGAATGGTTGAGAAACCATCAAAATTTTCGCAAGTCTGACACTCGAAACCAATAACTATATTGGCCTAGGGGAGAAATACACATACCGTTGTAATCGGGCGAGTTTCTGCTTTCAGATGCAACAGGAATTTCTCGAGTTTGTCAATCCATTCGCGAGATATGGGAGTTTCATGTGAAGGAATGGTTGAGAAACCAACAAAATTTTCGCAAGTCTGACACCCGAAACCATTAACTACAATGGCCTAGGGGAAAAATACACATACCGTTGTAATCGGGAGAGTTTCTACTTTCAGATGCAACAGAAACTTTTCGGATTTGTCAATCCGTTCGCGAAATATCGGACATTGGAATTAAGAGATGGTTGAGAAACCATCAAAATTTTCGCAAGTCTTATCCCCGAAACCAATAACTGGAACGGCCTTTCGGAAAGGACACACACCATTGTAAACGGGCGAGTTTCTACTTTCGGATGCAACAGGAATTTCTCGATTTCCTCAATCCGTTTGCGACATACGGGAGCTTGATGTTAAGGAATGATAGAGAAACCATCAAAATTTTCGCAAGTCCGATACGCGGAAGCCAATAACTACTGTGGCCTACGGCAAAAATACACATACCGTTGTTATCGGGCGAGTTTCTGCTTTCAGATGAAACAGGAATTTATCGAGTTCGTCAATCCGTTCGCGATATATGGGAGTTTGAAATATAGGACTGGTTGAGAAACCATCAAAATTTTCACAAGTCTGATACTCGAAACCAATAACTGGAAAGGCCCAGGGGAAAGGTACACACACCACTGTAATCGGGAGAGTTTCTACTTTCGGATTCAACAGGAATTTCTCGAGTTCCTCAATCCGTTCGGGAGATATGGGGGTTTGAAGTTAAAGAATGGTTGAGAAACCATCAAAATTTTCGCAAGTCTGACAGACGAAACCAATAACTACAATGGCCTAGGGGAAAAATACACATACCGTTGTAATCGGGCGAGTTTCTGCTTTCAGATGCAACAGAAATTTTTCGGATTGGTCAATCCGTTCGCGAAATATCGGAGTTTTGAGTTAAGAGATAGTTGAGAAACCATTAAAATTTTCGCAAGTCTGATACTCGAAACCAATAACTACATTGTCCTAGGGCAAAAATACACATACCGTTGTAATCGGGCGAGTTTCTGCTTTCAGATGCAACAGGAATTTCTCGAGTTCGTCAATCCATTCGCGAGATATGGGAGTTTGAAGTGAAGGAATGGTTGAGAAACCGCCAAAATTTTCGCAAGTCTGACACTCGAAACCAATAACTACAATGGCCTAGGGGAAAAATACACATACCGTTGTAATCGGGAGAGTTTCTACTTTCAGACGCAACAGAAATTTCTCGGATTGGTCAATCCGTTAGCGAAATATCGTAGTTTGGAGTTAAGATATGGTTGAGAAAGCATCAAAATTTTCGCAATTCTGATACTCGAAACCAATAACTGGTATAGCCTAGGGGAAAAGCACACACCGTTGTAATCGGGCGAGTTTCTACTTTCAGATGCAACAGAAATTTCTCGGATTGGTCAATCCGTTAGCGAAATATCGTAATTTGGAGTTAAGAGATGGTTGAGAAACCATCAAAATTTTCGCAGGTCTGACACTCGAAACCAATAACTACAATGGCCTAGGGGAGAAATACACATATCGTTGTAATCGGGCGAGTTTGTGCTTTCAGATGCAACAGGAATTTCACGAGTTCGTCAATCCATTCGCGAGATATGGAAGTTTCAAGTGAAGGATTGGTTGAGAAACCACCATAATTTTCGCAGGTCTGACACTCGAAACCAACAACTACAATGGCCTAGGGGAAAAATACACATACCGTTGTAATCGGGCGAGTTTCTGCTTTCAGATGCAACAGGAATTTCTCGAATTCGTCAATCTGTTCGCGAGATATGGGAGTTTGAAACTAAGGAATGGTCGAGAAACCATCAAAATATTCGCGGGTCTGATACTCGAAACCAATAACTACGATGGCCTAGGACAAAAATACACATACCGTTGTAATCGGGCGAGTTTCTGCTTTCAGATGCAACAGGAACTCCTCGAGTTCGTCAATCCGTTTGCGAGATATGTGAGTTTCAAGTTAAGGAATGGTTGAGAAACCAGCAAAATTTTCGCAAGTCTGACACTCGAAACCAATAACTATATTGGCCTAGGGGAGAAATACACATACCGTTGTAATCGGGCGAGTTTCTGCTTTCAGATGCAACAGGAATTTCTCGAGTTTGTCAATCCAGTCGCGAGATATGGGAGTTTCAAGTGAAGGAATGGTTGAGAAACCACCAAAATTTTCGCAAGTCTGACACCCGAAACCATTAACTACAATGGCCTAGGGGAAAAATACACATACCGTTGTAATCGGGAGAGTTTCTACTTTCAGATGCAACAGAAATTTTTCGGATTTGTCAATCCGTTCGCAAAATATCGGACATTGGAATTAAGAGATGGTTGAGAAACCATCAAAATTTTCGCAAGTCTTATCCCCGAAACCAATAACTGGAACGGCCTTTCGGAAAGGACACACACCATTGTAATCGGGCGAATTTCTACTTTCGGATGCAACAGGAATTTCTCGATTTCCTCAATCCGTTTGCGACATATGGGAGCTTGATGTTAAGGAATGATAGAGAAACCATCAAAGTTTTCGCAAGTCCGATACGCGGAAACCAATAACTGCTGTGGCCTACGGCAAAAATACACATACCGTTGTTATCGGGCGAGTTTCTGCTTTCAGATGAAACAGGAATTTATCGAGTTCGTCAATCCGTTCGCGATAAATGGGAGTTTGAAATATAGGAATGGTTGAGAAACCATCAAAATTTTCACAAGTCTGATACTCGAAACCAATAACTGGAAAGGCCCATGGGAAAAGTACACACACCACTTTAATCGGGAGAGTTTCTACTTTCGGATTCAACAGAAATTTCTCGAGTTCCTCAATCCGTTCGGGAGATATGGGAGTTTGAAGTTAAAGAATGGTTGAGAAACCATCAAAATTTTCGCAAATCTGACAGACGAAACCAATAACTACAATGGCCTAGGGGAAAAATACACATACCGTTGTAATCGGGCGAGTTTCTGCTTTCAGATGCAACAGAAATTTTTCGGATTGGTCAATCCGTTCGCGAAATATCGGAGTTTTGAGTTAAGAGATAGTTGAGAAACCATTAAAATTTTCGCAAGTCTGATACTCGAAACCAATAACTACATTGGCCTAGGGCAAAAATACGCATACCGTTGTAATCGGGCGAGTTTCTGCTTTCAGATGCAACAGGAATTTCTCGAGTTCGTCAATCCATTCGCGAGATATGGGAGTTTGAAGTGAAGGAATGGTTGAGAAACCACCAAAATTTTCGCAAGTCTGACACTTGAAACCAATAACTACAATGGCCTAGGGCAAAAATACACATACCGTTGTAATCGGGAGAGTTTCTACTTTCAGACGCAACAGAAATTTCTCGGATTGGTCAATCCGTTAGCGAAATATCGGAGTTTGGAGTTAAGATATGTTTGAGAAAGCATCAAAGTTTTCGCAAGTCTGATACTCGAAACCAATAACTGGAATAGCCTAGGGGAAAAGTACACACACCATTGTAATCGGGCGAGTTTCTACTTTCGGATGCAACAGGAATTTCTCGAGTTCGTCAAACCGTTCGGGAGATATGGGAGTATGAAGCTAAGGAATGGTTGAGAAACCATCAAAATATTCGCGGGTCTGATACTCGAAACCAATAACTACGATGGCCTAGGGGAAAAATACACATACCTTTGTAATCGGGCGAGCATCTGCATTCAGATGCAACAGGATTTTGTCGAGTTCGGCATTCCGTTCGCGAGATATGGTTGTTTGAAGCCAAGGAATGGTTGATAAACCATCAAAATTTTCACAAGTCTGATACTCGAAACGAATAACTGGAATGGCCTAGGGGAAAAATACACACACCATTGTAATCGGGCGAGTTTCTACTTTCAGATGCAACAGGAATTTCTCGAGTTCGTCCATCCGTTCGCGAGATATGGGAGTTTGAAGTTAAGGAATGGTTGTGAAACCATCAAAATTTTCGCAAGTCTGATACTCGAAACCAATAACTGGAATGGCCTAGGGGAAAAGTACACACACCATTGTAATCGGGCGAGTTTCTACTTTCAGATGCAACAGGAATTTCTCGAGTTCGTCCATCCGTTCGCGAGATATGGGAGTTAGAAGTTAAGGAATGATTGAGAAACCATCAAAATTTTCGCAAGTCTGATACTCGAAACCAATAACTATATTGGCCTAGGGGAGAAATACACATACCGTTGTAATCGGGCGAGTTTCTGCTTTCAGATGCAACAGGAATTTCTCGAGTTCGTCAATCCATTCGCGAGATATGGAAGTTTCAAGTGAAGGAATGGTTGAGAAACCACCATAATTTTCGCAGGTCTGACACTTGAAGCCAATAACTACAATGGCCTAGGGGAAAAATACACATACCGTTGTAATCGGGCGAATTTCTACTTTCGGATGCAACAGGAATTTCTCGATTTCCTCAATCCGTTTGCGACATATGGGAGCTTGATGTTAAGGAATGATAGAGAAACCATCAATGTTTTCGCAAGTCCGATACGCGGAAACCAATAACTACTGTGGCCTACGGCAAAAATACACATACCGTTGTTATCGGACGAGTTTCTGCTTTCAGATGAAACAGGAATTTATCGAGTTCGTCAATCCGTTCGCGATAAATGGGAGTTTGAAATATAGGAATGGTTGAGAAACCATCAAAATTTTCACAAGTCTGATACTCGAAACCAATAACTGGAAAGGCCCATGGGAAAAGTACACACACCACTTTAATCGGGAGAGTTTCTACTTTCGGATTCAACAGAAATTTCTCGAGTTCCTCAATCCGTTCGGGAGATATGGGAGTTTGAAGTTAAAGAATGGTTGAGAAACCATCAAAATTTTCGCAAGTCTGACAGACGAAACCAATAACTACAATGGCCTAGGGGAAAAATACACATACCGTTGTAATCGGGCGAGTTTCTGCTTTCAGATGCAACAGAAATTTTTCGGATTGGTCAATCCGTTCGCGAAATATCGGAGTTTTGAGTTAAGAGATAGTTGAGAAACCATTAAAATTTTCGCAAGTCTGATACTCGAAACCAATAACTACATTGGCCTAGGGCAAAAATACACATACCGTTGTAATCGGGAGAGTTTCTACTTTCAGACGCAACAGAAATTTCTCGGATTGGTCAATCCGTTAGCGAAATATCGGAGTTTGGAGTTAAGATATGTTTGAGAAAGCATCAAAGTTTTCGCAAGTCTGATACTCGAAACCAATAACTGGAATAGCCTAGGGGAAAAGTACACACACCATTGTAATCGGGCGAGTTTCTACTTTCGGATGCAACAGGAATTTCTCGAGTTCGTCAATCCGTTCGCGAGATACGGGAGTTTGAAGTCAAGGAATGGTTGTGAAACCATCAAAATTTTCGCTGGTCTGAAACTCGAAACCAATAACTGAAATGGCCTAGGGGAAAAGCACACACACCATTCTAATCGGGCGAGTTTCTACTTTCAGATGCAACAGGAATTTCTCGAGTTCGTCAATCCGTTCGCGAGATATGGGAGTTTGAAGATAAGGAATGATTCAGAAACAATCAAAATTTTCGCATGTCTGATACTCGAAACCAATAACTGAAATGGCCTAGGGGAAAAGCACACACACCATTGTAATCGGGCGAGTTTCTACTTTCAGATGCAACAGGAATGTCTCGAGCACTTCAATCCGTTCGCGAGATATGGGAGTTAGAAGTTAAGGAATGATTGAGAAACCATCATAATTTTCGCAATTCTGATACTCGAAACCAATAACTACTATAGCCTTGGGCAAAAATACACATACCGTTGTAATCGGGCGACTTTCTGCTTTCAGATGCAACAGGAATTTCTCGAGTTCGTCAATCCGTTCGCGAGATATGGAAGTTTGAAGTTAAGGAATGGTTGTGAAACCATCAAAATTTTCGCAAGTCTGATACTCGAAACCAATAACAACTATTGCCTAGGGCAAAAATGCACATACCGTTGTAATCGGGCGAGTTTCTGCTTTCAGATGCAACAGGAATTTCTCGAGCTCGTCAATCCGTTCGCGAGATACGGGAGTTTGAAGTCAAGGAATGGTTGTGAAACCATCAAAATTTTCGCTGGTCTGAAACTCGAAACCTATAACTGGAATGGCCTAGGTGAAGAGCACACAAACCATTATAATCGGGCGAGTTTCTACTTTCAGATGCAACAGGAATTTCTCGAGTTCGTCAATCCGTTCGCGAGATATGGGAGTTTGAAGATAAGGAATGATTCAGAAACAATCAAAATTTTCGCAAGTCTGATACTCGAAACCAATAACTGAAATGGCCTAGGGGAAAAGCACACACACCATTGTAATCGGGCGAGTTTCTACTTTCAGATGCAACAGGAATTTCTCGAGCACTTCAATCCGTTCGCGAGATATGGGAGTTAGAAGTTAAGGAATGATTGAGAAACCATCATAATTTTCGCAATTCTGATACTCGAAACCAATAACTACTATTGCCTTGGGCAAAAATACACATACCGTTGTAATCGGGCGACTTTCTGCTTTCAGATGCAACAGGAATTTCTCGAGTTCGTCAATCCGTTCGCGAGATATGGAAGTTTGAAGTTAAGGAATGGTTGTGAAACCATCAAAATTTTCGCAAGTCTGATACTCGAAACCAATAACAACTATTGCCTAGGGCAAAAATGCACATACCGTTGTAATCGGGCGAGTTTCTGCTTTCAGATGCAACAGGAATTTCTCGAGCTCGTCAATCCGTTCGCGAGATACGGGAGTTTGAAGTCAAGGAATGGTTGTGAAACCATCAAAATTTTCGCTGGTCTGAAACTCGAAACCTATAACTGGAATGGCCTAGGTGAAGAGCACACAAACCATTATAATCGGGCGAGTTTCTACTTTCAGATGCAACAGGAATTTCTCGAGTTCGTCAATCCGTTCGCGAGATATGGGAGTTTGAAGATAAGGAATGATTCAGAAACAATCAAAATTTTCGCAAGTCTGATACTCGAAACCAATAACTGAAATGGCCTAGGGGAAAAGCACACACACCATTGTAATCGGGCGAGTTTCTACTTTTAGATGCAACAGGAATTTCTCGAGTACTTCAATCCGTTCGCGAGATATGGGAGTTAGAAGTTAAGGAATGATTGAGAAACCATCATAATTTTCGCAAGTCTGATACTCGAAACCAATAACTACTATTGCCTTGGGCAAAAATACACATACCGTTGTAATCGGGCGACTTTCTGCTTTCAGATGCAACAGGAATTTCTCGAGTTCGTCAATCCGTTCGCGAGATATGGAAGTTTGAAGTTAAGGAATGGTTGTGAAACCATCAAAATTTTCGCAAGTCTGATACTCGAAACCAATAACAACTATTGCCTAGGGCAAAAATGCACATACCGTTGTAATCGGGCGAGTTTCTGCTTTCAGATGCAACAGGAATTTCTCGAGCTCGTCAATCCGTTCGCGAGATACGGGAGTTTGAAGTCAAGGAATGGTTGTGAAACCATCAAAATTTTCGCTGGTCTGAAACTCGAAACCTATAACTGGAATGGCCTAGGTGAAGAGCACACAAACCATTATAATCGGGCGAGTTTCTACTTTCAGATGCAACAGGAATTTCTCGAGTTCGTCAATCCGTTCGCGAGATATGGGAGTTTGAAGATAAGGAATGATTCAGAAACAATCAAAATTTTCGCAAGTCTGATACTCGAAACCAATAACTGAAATGGCCTAGGGGAAAAGCACACACACCATTGTAATCGGGCGAGTTTCTACTTTCAGATGCAACAGGAATTTCTCGAGTACTTCAATCCGTTCGCGAGATATGGGAGTTAGAAGTTAAGGAATGATTGAGAAACCATCATAATTTTCGCAAGTCTGATACTCGAAACCAATAACAACTATTGCCTAGGGCAAAAATGCACATACCGTTGTAATCGGGCGAGTTTCTGCTTTCAGATGCAACAGGAATTTCTCGAGCTCGTCAATCCGTTCGCGAGATACGGGAGTTTGAAGTCAAGGAATGGTTGTGAAACCATCAAAATTTTCGCTGGTCTGAAACTCGAAACCTATAACTGGAATGGCCTAGGTGAAGAGCACACAAACCATTATAATCGGGCGAGTTTCTACTTTCAGATGCAACAGGAATTTCTCGAGTTCGTCAATCCGTTCGCGAGATATGGGAGTTTGAAGATAAGGAATGATTCAGAAACCATCAAAATTTTCGCAAGTCTGATACTCGAAACCAATAACTGAAATGGCCTAGGGGAAAAGCACACACACCATTGTAATCGGGCGAGTTTCTACTTTCAGATGCAACAGGAATTTCTCGAGTACTTCAATCCGTTCGCGAGATATGGGAGTTAGAAGTTAAGGAATGATTGAGAAACCATCATAATTTTCGCAATTCTGATACTCGAAACCAATAACTACTATTGCCTTGGGCAAAAATACACATACCGTTGTAATCGGGCGACTTTCTGCTTTCAGATGCAACAGGAATTTCTCGAGTTCGTCAATCCGTTCGCGAGATATGGAAGTTTGAAGTTAAGGAATGGTTGTGAAACCATCAAAATTTTCGCAAGTCTGATACTCGAAACCAATAACAACTATTGCCTAGGGCAAAAATGCACATACCGTTGTAATCGGGCGAGTTTCTGCTTTCAGATGCAACAGGAATTTCTCGAGCTCGTCAATCCGTTCGCGAGATACGGGAGTTTGAAGTCAAGGAATGGTTGTGAAACCATCAAAATTTTCGCTGGTCTGAAACTCGAAACCTATAACTGGAATGGCCTAGGTGAAGAGCACACAAACCATTATAATCGGGCGAGTTTCTACTTTCAGATGCAACAGGAATTTCTCGAGTTCGTCAATCCGTTCGCGAGATATGGGAGTTTGAAGATAAGGAATGATTCAGAAACAATCAAAATTTTCGCAAGTCTGATACTCGAAACCAATAACTGAAATGGCCTAGGGGAAAAGCACACACACCATTGTAATCGGGCGAGTTTCTACTTTCAGATGCAACAGGAATTTCTCGAGTACTTCAATCCGTTCGCGAGATATGGGAGTTAGAAGTTAAGGAATGATTGAGAAACCATCATAATTTTCGCAAGTCTGATACTCGAAACCAATAACTACTATTGCCTTGGGCAAAAATACACATACCGTTGTAATCGGGCGACTTTCTGCTTTCAGATGCAACAGGAATTTCTCGAGTTCGTCAATCCGTTCGCGAGATATGGAAGTTTGAAGTTAAGGAATGGTTGTGAAACCATCAAAATTTTCGCAAGTCTGATACTCGAAACCAATAACAACTATTGCCTAGGGCAAAAATGCACATACCGTTGTAATCGGGCGAGTTTCTGCTTTCAGATGCAACAGGAATTTCTCGAGCTCGTCAATCCGTTCGCGAGATACGGGAGTTTGAAGTCAAGGAATGGTTGTGAAACCATCAAAATTTTCGCTGGTCTGAAACTCGAAACCTATAACTGGAATGGCCTAGGTGAAGAGCACACAAACCATTATAATCGGGCGAGTTTCTACTTTCAGATGCAACAGGAATTTCTCGAGTTCGTCAATCCGTTCGCGAGATATGGGAGTTTGAAGATAAGGAATGATTCAGAAACAATCAAAATTTTCGCAAGTCTGATACTCGAAACCAATAACTGAAATGGCCTAGGGGAAAAGCACACACACCATTGTAATCGGGCGAGTTTCTACTTTCAGATGCAACAGGAATTTCTCGAGTACTTCAATCCGTTCGCGAGATATGGGAGTTAGAAGTTAAGGAATGATTGAGAAACCATCATAATTTTCGCAAGTCTGATACTCGAAACCAATAACAACTATTGCCTAGGGCAAAAATGCACATACCGTTGTAATCGGGCGAGTTTCTGCTTTCAGATGCAACAGGAATTTCTCGAGCTCGTCAATCCGTTCGCGAGATACGGGAGTTTGAAGTCAAGGAATGGTTGTGAAACCATCAAAATTTTCGCTGGTCTGAAACTCGAAACCTATAACTGGAATGGCCTAGGTGAAGAGCACACAAACCATTATAATCGGGCGAGTTTCTACTTTCAGATGCAACAGGAATTTCTCGAGTTCGTCAATCCGTTCGCGAGATATGGGAGTTTGAAGATAAGGAATGATTCAGAAACCATCAAAATTTTCGCAAGTCTGATACTCGAAACCAATAACTGAAATGGCCTAGGGGAAAAGCACACACACCATTGTAATCGGGCGAGTTTCTACTTTCAGATGCAACAGGAATTTCTCGAGTACTTCAATCCGTTCGCGAGATATGGGAGTTAGAAGTTAAGGAATGATTGAGAAACCATCATAATTTTCGCAAGTCTGATACTCGAAACCAATAACTACTATTGCCTCGGGCAAAAATACACATACCGTTGTAATCGGGCGACTTTCTGCTTTCAGATGCAACAGGAATTTCTCGAGTTCGTCAATCCGTTCGCGAGATATGGAAGTTTGAAGTTAAGGAATGGTTGTGAAACCATCAAAATTTTCGCAAGTCTGATACTCGAAACCAATAACAACTATTGCCTAGGGCAAAAATGCACATACCGTTGTAATCGGGCGAGTTTCTGCTTTCAGATGCAACAGGAATTTCTCGAGTTCGTCAATCCGTTCGCGAGATACGGGAGTTTGAAGTCAAGGAATGGTTGTGAAACCATCAAAATTTTCGCAAGTCTGATACTTGAAACCAATAACTGGAATGGCCTAGGGGAAAACTACACACACCATTGTAATCGGGCGAGTTTCTACTTTCAGGTGCAACAGGAATTTCTCGAGTTCGTCAATCCGTTCGCGAGATATGGGAGTTAGAAATTAAGGAATGATTGAGAAACCATCAAAATTTTCGGAAGTCTGATACTCGAAACCAATAACTACAATGGCCTAGGGGAAAAATAAACATACCGTTGTAATCGGGCGAGTATCTGCTTTCAGATGCAAAGGAATTTCTCGAGTACTTCAATCCGTTCGCGAGATATGGGAGTTTGAAGTTAAGGAATGGTTGAGAAAACATGAAAATTTTCGCAAGTCTGATACTCGAAACCAATAACTGGAATGGCCTAGGGGAAAACTACACACACCATTGTAATCGGGCGAGTTTCTACTTTCAGGTGCAACAGGAATTTCTCGAGTTCGTCAATCCGTTCGCGAGATACGGGAGTTTGAAGTTAAGGAATGGTTGAGAAAACATGAAAATTTTCGCAAGTCTGATACTCGAAACCAATAACTGGAATGGCCTAGGGGAAAACTACACACACCATTGTAATCGGGCGAGTTTCTACTTTCAGGTGCAACAGGAATTTCTCGAGTTCGTCAATCCGTTCGCGAGATATGGGAGTTAGAAATTAAGGAATGATTGAGAAATCATCAAAATTTTCGCAAGTCTGATACTCGAAACCAATAACTACAATGGCCTAGGGGAAAAATACACATACCGTTGTAATCGGGCGAGTATCTGCTTTCAGATGCAACAGGAATTTCTCGAGTTCGTCAATCAGTTCTCGAGATATGGGAGTGTGAAGTTACGGAATGGTTGAGGAACCATCAGAATTTTCGCACGTCTGATTCTCGAAACCAATAAGTGGAATGGCCTAGGGGAAAAGTACACACGCCATTGTAATCGGGCGAGTTTCTACTTTCAGATGCAACAGGAATTTCTCGAGTTCGTCAATCCATTCGCGAGATATGGGAGTTAGAAGTTAAGGAATGATTGAGAAACCATCATAATTTTCGCAAGTCTGATACTCGAAACCAATAACTACAATGGCCTAGGGCAAAAATACACATACCATTGTAATCGGGCGAGTTTCTGCTTTCAGATGCAACAGGAATTTCTCGAGTTCGTCAATCCGTTCGCGAGATATGGGAGTGTGAAGTTAAGGAATGGTTGAGAAACCATCAAAATTTTCGCTGGTCTGAAACTCGAAACCTATAAATGGAATGGCCTAGGTGAAGAGCACACAAACCATTATAATCGGGCGAGTTTCTACTTTCAGATGCAACAGGAATTTCTCGAGTTCGTCAATCCGTTCGCGAGATATGGGAGTTTGAAGGTAAGGAATGATTCAGAAACCATCAAAATTTTCGCAAGTCTGATACTCGAAACCAATAACTGAAATGGCCTAGGGGAAAAGCACACACACCATTGTAATCGGGCGAGATTCTACTTTCAGATGCAACAGAAATTTCTCGAGTACTTCAATCCGTTCGCGAGATATGGGAGTTTGAAGTTAAGGAATGGTTGAGAAAACATGAAAATTTTCGCAAGTCTGATACTCGAAACCAACAACTGGTATGGCCTAGGGGAAAAGTACCCACACCATTGTAATCGGGCGTGTTTCTACTTTCAGATGCAAAAGGAGTTCCTCGAGTTCGTCAATCCGTTCGCGAGATATGGGAGTTTGAAGTTAAGGAATGGTTGAGAAACCATCAAAATTTTCGCAAGTCTGATACTCGAAACCAATAACTGGAATGGCCTAGGGGAAAAGCACACACACCATTGTAATCGGGCGGGTTTCTACTTTCAGATGCAACAGGAATTTCTCGAGTACGTCAATCCGTTCGCCAGATACGGGAGTTTGAAGTTAAGGAATGGTTGAGAAACCATCAAAATTTTCGCAAGTCTGATACTCGAAACCAATAACTACCATTGCCTAGAGCAAAAATACATATACCGTTGTAATCGGGCGACTTTCTGCTTTCAGATGCAACAGGAATTTCTCGAGTTCGTCAATCCGTTCGCGAGATATGGGAGTGTGAAGTTAAGGAATGTTTGAGAAACCATCAAAATTTTCGCAAGTCTGATACTCGAAACCAATAACTACCATTGCCTAGAGCAAAAATACATATACCGTTGTAATCGGGCGACTTTCTGCTTTCAGATGCAACAGGAATTTCTCGAGTTCGTCAATCCGTTCGCGAGATACGGGAGTTTGTAGTCAAGGAATGGTTGTGAAACCATCAAAATTTTCGCAAGTCTGATACTCGAAACCAATAACAACTATTGCCTAGGGCAAAAATGCACATACCGTTGTAATCGGGCGAGTTTCTGCTTTCAGATGCAACAGGAATTTCTCGAGTTCGTCAATCCGTTCGCGAGATACGGGATTTTGTAGTCAAGGAATGGTTGTGAAACCATCAAAATTTTCGCAAGTCTGATACTCGAAACCAATAACAACTATTGCCTAGGGCAAAAATGCACATACCGTTGTAATCGGGCGAGTTTCTGCTTTCAGATGCAACAGGAATTTCTCGAGTTCGTCAATCCGTTCGCGAGATACGGGATTTTGTAGTCAAGGAATGGTTGTGAAACCATCAAAATTTTCGCAAGTCTGATACTCGAAACCAATAACAACTATTGCCTAGGGCAAAAATGCACATACCGTTGTAATCGGGCGAGTTTCTGCTTTCAGATGCAACAGGAATTTCTCGAGTTCGTCAATCCGTTCGCGAGATACGGGATTTTGTAGTCAAGGAATGGTTGTGAAACCATCAAAATTTTCGCAAGTCTGATACTTGAAACCAATAACTGGAATGGCCTAGGGGAAAACTACACACACCATTGTAATCGGGCGAGTTTCTACTTTCAGATGCAACAGGAATTTCTCGAGTTCGTCAATCCGTTCGCGAGATACGGGAGTTTGTAGTCAAGGAATGGTTGTGAAACCATCAAAATTTTCGCAAGTCTGATACTCGAAACCAATAACAACTATTGCCTAGGGCAAAAATGCACATACCGTTGTAATCGGGCGAGTTTCTGCTTTCAGATGCAACAGGAATTTCTCGAGTTCGTCAATCCATTCGCGAGATATGGAAGTTTCAAGTGAAGGAATGGTTGAGAAACCACCATAATTTTCGCAGGTCTGACACTTGAAACCAATAACTACAATGGCCTAGGAGAAAAATACACATACCGTTGTAATCGGGCGAGTTTCTGCTTTCAGATGCAACAGGAATTTCTCGAATTCGTCAATCTGTTCGCGAGATATGGGAGTTTGAAACTAAGGAATGGTTGAGAAACCATCAAAATATTCGCGGGTCTGATACTCGTAACCAATAACTACGATGGCCTAGGACAAAAATACACATACCGTTGTAATCGGACGAGTTTCTGCTTTCAGATGCAACAGGAACTTCTCGAGTTCGTCAATCCGTTTGCGAGATATGTGAGTTTCAAGTTAAGGAATGGTTGAGAAACCATCAAAATTTTCGCAAGTCTGACACTCGAAACCAATAACTATATTGGCCTAGGGGAGAAATACACATACCGTTGTAATCGGGCGAGTTTCTGCTTTCAGATGCAACAGGAATTTCTCGAGTTTGTCAATCCATTCGCGAGATATGGGAGTTTCATGTGAAGGAATGGTTGAGAAACCAACAAAATTTTCGCAAGTCTGACACCCGAAACCATTAACTACAATGGCCTAGGGGAAAAATACACATACCGTTGTAATCGGGAGAGTTTCTACTTTCAGATGCAACAGAAACTTTTCGGATTTGTCAATCCGTTCGCGAAATATCGGACATTGGAATTAAGAGATGGTTGAGAAACCATCAAAATTTTCGCAAGTCTTATCCCCGAAACCAATAACTGGAACGGCCTTTCGGAAAGGACACACACCATTGTAAACGGGCGAGTTTCTACTTTCGGATGCAACAGGAATTTCTCGATTTCCTCAATCCGTTTGCGACATACGGGAGCTTGATGTTAAGGAATGATAGAGAAACCATCAAAATTTTCGCAAGTCCGATACGCGGAAGCCAATAACTACTGTGGCCTACGGCAAAAATACACATACCGTTGTTATCGGGCGAGTTTCTGCTTTCAGATGAAACAGGAATTTATCGAGTTCGTCAATCCGTTCGCGATATATGGGAGTTTGAAATATAGGACTGGTTGAGAAACCATCAAAATTTTCACAAGTCTGATACTCGAAACCAATAACTGGAAAGGCCCAGGGGAAAGGTACACACACCACTGTAATCGGGAGAGTTTCTACTGTCGGATTCAACAGGAATTTCTCGAGTTCCTCAATCCGTTCGGGAGATATGGGGGTTTGAAGTTAAAGAATGGTTGAGAAACCATCAAAATTTTCGCAAGTCTGACAGACGAAACCAATAACTACAATGGCCTAGGGGAAAAATACACATACCGTTGTAATCGGGCGAGTTTCTGCTTTCAGATGCAACAGAAATTTTTCGGATTGGTCAATCCGTTCGCGAAATATCGGAGTTTTGAGTTAAGAGATAGTTGAGAAACCATTAAAATTTTCGCAAGTCTGATACTCGAAACCAATAACTACATTGTCCTAGGGCAAAAATACACATACCGTTGTAATCGGGCGAGTTTCTGCTTTCAGATGCAACAGGAATTTCTCGAGTTCGTCAATCCATTCGCGAGATATGGGAGTTTGAAGTGAAGGAATGGTTGAGAAACCGCCAAAATTTTCGCAAGTCTGACACTCGAAACCAATAACTACAATGGCCTAGGGGAAAAATACACATACCGTTGTAATCGGGAGAGTTTCTACTTTCAGACGCAACAGAAATTTCTCGGATTGGTCAATCCGTTAGCGAAATATCGTAGTTTGGAGTTAAGATATGGTTGAGAAAGCATCAAAATTTTCGCAATTCTGATACTCGAAACCAATAACTGGTATAGCCTAGGGGAAAAGCACACACCGTTGTAATCGGGCGAGTTTCTACTTTCAGATGCAACAGAAATTTCTCGGATTGGTCAATCCGTTAGCGAAATATCGTAATTTGGAGTTAAGAGATGGTTGAGAAACCATCAAAATTTTCGCAGGTCTGATACTCGAAACCAATAACTGGAATGGCCTAGGGGAAAAGTACACACACCATTGTAATCGGGCGAGTTTCTACTTTCAGATGCAACAGGAATTTCTCGAGTTCGTCCATCCGTTCGCGAGATATGGGAGTTAGAAGTTAAGGAATGATTGAGAAACCATCAAAATTTTCGCAAGTCTGATACTCGAAACCAATAACTATATTGGCCTAGGGGAGAAATACACATACCGTTGTAATCGGGCGAGTTTCTGCTTTCAGATGCAACAGGAATTTCTCGAGTTCGTCAATCCATTCGCGAGATATGGAAGTTTCAAGTGAAGGAATGGTTGAGAAACCACCATAATTTTCGCAGGTCTGACACTTGAAGCCAATAACTACAATGGCCTAGGGGAAAAATACACATACCGTTGTAATCGGGCGAATTTCTACTTTCGGATGCAACAGGAATTTCTCGATTTCCTCAATCCGTTTGCGACATATGGGAGCTTGATGTTAAGGAATGATAGAGAAACCATCAATGTTTTCGCAAGTCCGATACGCGGAAACCAATAACTACTGTGGCCTACGGCAAAAATACACATACCGTTGTTATCGGACGAGTTTCTGCTTTCAGATGAAACAGGAATTTATCGAGTTCGTCAATCCGTTCGCGATAAATGGGAGTTTGAAATATAGGAATGGTTGAGAAACCATCAAAATTTTCACAAGTCTGATACTCGAAACCAATAACTGGAAAGGCCCATGGGAAAAGTACACACACCACTTTAATCGGGAGAGTTTCTACTTTCGGATTCAACAGAAATTTCTCGAGTTCCTCAATCCGTTCGGGAGATATGGGAGTTTGAAGTTAAAGAATGGTTGAGAAACCATCAAAATTTTCGCAAGTCTGACAGACGAAACCAATAACTACAATGGCCTAGGGGAAAAATACACATACCGTTGTAATCGGGCGAGTTTCTGCTTTCAGATGCAACAGAAATTTTTCGGATTGGTCAATCCGTTCGCGAAATATCGGAGTTTTGAGTTAAGAGATAGTTGAGAAACCATTAAAATTTTCGCAAGTCTGATACTCGAAACCAATAACTACATTGGCCTAGGGCAAAAATACACATACCGTTGTAATCGGGAGAGTTTCTACTTTCAGACGCAACAGAAATTTCTCGGATTGGTCAATCCGTTAGCGAAATATCGGAGTTTGGAGTTAAGATATGTTTGAGAAAGCATCAAAGTTTTCGCAAGTCTGATACTCGAAACCAATAACTGGAATAGCCTAGGGGAAAAGTACACACACCATTGTAATCGGGCGAGTTTCTACTTTCGGATGCAACAGGAATTTCTCGAGTTCGTCAATCCGTTCGCGAGATACGGGAGTTTGAAGTCAAGGAATGGTTGTGAAACCATCAAAATTTTCGCTGGTCTGAAACTCGAAACCAATAACTGAAATGGCCTAGGGGAAAAGCACACACACCATTCTAATCGGGCGAGTTTCTACTTTCAGATGCAACAGGAATTTCTCGAGTTCGTCAATCCGTTCGCGAGATATGGGAGTTTGAAGATAAGGAATGATTCAGAAACAATCAAAATTTTCGCAAGTCTGATACTCGAAACCAATAACTGAAATGGCCTAGGGGAAAAGCACACACACCATTGTAATCGGGCGAGTTTCTACTTTCAGATGCAACAGGAATGTCTCGAGCACTTCAATCCGTTCGCGAGATATGGGAGTTAGAAGTTAAGGAATGATTGAGAAACCATCATAATTTTCGCAATTCTGATACTCGAAACCAATAACTACTATAGCCTTGGGCAAAAATACACATACCGTTGTAATCGGGCGACTTTCTGCTTTCAGATGCAACAGGAATTTCTCGAGTTCGTCAATCCGTTCGCGAGATATGGAAGTTTGAAGTTAAGGAATGGTTGTGAAACCATCAAAATTTTCGCAAGTCTGATACTCGAAACCAATAACAACTATTGCCTAGGGCAAAAATGCACATACCGTTGTAATCGGGCGAGTTTCTGCTTTCAGATGCAACAGGAATTTCTCGAGCTCGTCAATCCGTTCGCGAGATACGGGAGTTTGA
This sequence comes from Ptiloglossa arizonensis, assembly GCF_051014685.1. Taxonomy (NCBI): domain Eukaryota; kingdom Metazoa; phylum Arthropoda; class Insecta; order Hymenoptera; family Colletidae; genus Ptiloglossa; species Ptiloglossa arizonensis. Next base: position 119,118 of record NW_027478638.1, on the reverse strand, counting down.
AGTCAAGGAATGGTTGTGAAACCATCAAAATTTTCGCTGGTCTGAAACTCGAAACCTATAACTGGAATGGCCTAGGTGAAGAGCACACAAACCATTATAATCGGGCGAGTTTCTACTTTCAGATGCAACAGGAATTTCTCGAGTTCGTCAATCCGTTCGCGAGATATGGGAGTTTGAAGATAAGGAATGATTCAGAAACAATCAAAATTTTCGCAAGTCTGATACTCGAAACCAATAACTGAAATGGCCTAGGGGAAAAGCACACACACCATTGTAATCGGGCGAGTTTCTACTTTCAGATGCAACAGGAATTTCTCGAGCACTTCAATCCGTTCGCGAGATATGGGAGTTAGAAGTTAAGGAATGATTGAGAAACCATCATAATTTTCGCAATTCTGATACTCGAAACCAATAACTACTATTGCCTTGGGCAAAAATACACATACCGTTGTAATCGGGCGACTTTCTGCTTTCAGATGCAACAGGAATTTCTCGAGTTCGTCAATCCGTTCGCGAGATATGGAAGTTTGAAGTTAAGGAATGGTTGTGAAACCATCAAAATTTTCGCAAGTCTGATACTCGAAACCAATAACAACTATTGCCTAGGGCAAAAATGCACATACCGTTGTAATCGGGCGAGTTTCTGCTTTCAGATGCAACAGGAATTTCTCGAGCTCGTCAATCCGTTCGCGAGATACGGGAGTTTGAAGTCAAGGAATGGTTGTGAAACCATCAAAATTTTCGCTGGTCTGAAACTCGAAACCTATAACTGGAATGGCCTAGGTGAAGAGCACACAAACCATTATAATCGGGCGAGTTTCTACTTTCAGATGCAACAGGAATTTCTCGAGTTCGTCAATCCGTTCGCGAGATATGGGAGTTTGAAGATAAGGAATGATTCAGAAACAATCAAAATTTTCGCAAGTCTGATACTCGAAACCAATAACTGAAATGGCCTAGGGGAAAAGCACACACACCATTGTAATCGGGCGAGTTTCTACTTTCAGATGCAACAGGAATTTCTCGAGTACTTCAATCCGTTCGCGAGATATGGGAGTTAGAAGTTAAGGAATGATTGAGAAACCATCATAATTTTCGCAAGTCTGATACTCGAAACCAATAACTACTATTGCCTTGGGCAAAAATACACATACCGTTGTAATCGGGCGACTTTCTGCTTTCAGATGCAACAGGAATTTCTCGAGTTCGTCAATCCGTTCGCGAGATATGGAAGTTTGAAGTTAAGGAATGGTTGTGAAACCATCAAAATTTTCGCAAGTCTGATACTCGAAACCAATAACAACTATTGCCTAGGGCAAAAATGCACATACCGTTGTAATCGGGCGAGTTTCTGCTTTCAGATGCAACAGGAATTTCTCGAGCTCGTCAATCCGTTCGCGAGATACGGGAGTTTGAAGTCAAGGAATGGTTGTGAAACCATCAAAATTTTCGCTGGTCTGAAACTCGAAACCTATAACTGGAATGGCCTAGGTGAAGAGCACACAAACCATTATAATCGGGCGAGTTTCTACTTTCAGATGCAACAGGAATTTCTCGAGTTCGTCAATCCGTTCGCGAGATATGGGAGTTTGAAGATAAGGAATGATTCAGAAACCATCAAAATTTTCGCAAGTCTGATACTCGAAACCAATAACTGAAATGGCCTAGGGGAAAAGCACACACACCATTGTAATCGGGCGAGTTTCTACTTTCAGATGCAACAGGAATTTCTCGATTTCCTCAATCCGTTCGCGAGATATGGGAGTTTGAAGTGAACGAATGGTTGAGAATCCATCAAAATATACGCATGTCTGATACTCGAAACCAATAACTACAATGGCCTAGGGGAAAAATACACATACCGTTGTAATCGGGCGAGTTTCTACATTCAGATGCAACAGGAATTTCTCGATTTCCTCAATCCGTTCGCGAGATATAGGAGTTTGAAGTGAAGGAATGATTGAGAAACCATCAAAATTTTCGCAAGTCTGATACTCGAAACGAGTAACTACTATGGCCTAGGGCAAAAATACACATACCGTTCTAATCGGGAGAGTTTCTAATTTCAGATGCAACAGACATATTTCGGATTCGTCAATCCGTTCGCGAAATATAGAAGTTTGAAATTAAGGAATGGTTGAGAGACCGTCAAAGTTTTCGCAATTCTGATGCTAGAAACGAATAACTGGAATGGCCTAGGGGAAAAATACACACACCGTTGTAATCGGGCGAGTTTCTACTTTCAGATGCAACAGGAATTTCTCGATTTCCTCAATCCGTTCGCGAGATACAGGAGTTTGAAGTGAAGGAATGGTTGAGAAACCATCAAAATATTCGCAAGTCTGATACTCGAAACCAATAACTACAATGGCCTAGGGGAAAAATACACATACCGTTGGGATCGGGCGAGTTTCTTCTTTCAGATGCAACAGGAATTTCACGAGTTCGTCAATCCGTTCGCGAGATATAAGAGTTTGAAGTGAAGGAATGGTTGAGAAACCATCAAAATATTCGCAAGGCTGATACTCGAAACCAATAACTACAATGGCCTAGAGCAAAAATACACATACCGTTGTAATCGGGCGAGTTTCTACATTCAGATGCAACAGGAATTTCTCGATTTCGTCAATCCGTTCGCGAAATATCGGAGTTTGATGTGAAGGAATGGCTGAGAATCCATCAAAATATTCGCAAGTCTGATACTCGAAACGAATAATTACTATGTCCTAGAGCAAAAATACACATACCGTTCTAATCCGGCGAGTTTCTACTTTCAGATGCAACAGGAATTTCTCGATTTCGTCAATCCGTTCGCGAAATATCGGAGTTTGATGTGAAGGAATGGTTGAGAATCCATCAAAATATTCGCAAGTCTGATTATCGAAACCAATAACTACTCTGTCCTAGAGCAAAAATACACATACCGTTGTAATCGGGCGAGTTTCTACATTCAGATGCAACAGGAATTTCTCGATTTCGTCAATCCGTTCGCGAGATATGGGAGTTTGAAGTGAACGAATGGTTGAGAATCCATCAAAATATTCGCATGTCTGATACTCGAAACCAATAACTACAGTGGCCTAAGGGAAAAATACATATACCGTTGTAATCGGGCGAGTTTCTACATTCAGATGCAACAGGAATTTCTCGATTTCCTCAATCCGTTCGCGAGATATAGGAGTTTGAAGTGAAGGAATGATTGAGAAACCATCAAAATTTTCGCAAGTCTGATACTCGAAACGAGTAACTACTATGGCCTAGGGCAAAAATACACATACCTTTCTAATCGGGAGAGTTTCTAATTTCAGATGCAACAGACATATTTCGGATTCGTCAATCCGTTCACGAAATATAGAAGTTTGAAATTAAGGAATGGTTGAGAGACCATCAAAATTTTCGCAATTCTGATGCTAGAAACGAATAACAGGAATGGCCTAGGGGAAAAATACACACACCGTTGTAATCGGGCGAGTTTCTACTTTCAGATGCAACCGGAATTTCTCGATTTCCTTAATCCGTTCGGGAGATATAGGAGTTTGAAGTGAAGGAATGGTTGAGTAATCATCAAAATTTTCGAAAGTCTTCTACCCGAAACCAATAACTACTATGACCTAGGGGAAAAATACACACACCGTTCTAATCGGGCGAGTTCCTACTTTCAGATGCAACAGGAATTTCTCGATTTCCTCAATCCGTTCGCGAGATTTAGGAGTTTGAAGTGAAGGAATGGTTGAGAACCCATCAAAACATTCGCAAGTCTGATACTCGAAACGAATAACTACTCTGTCCTAGAGCAAAAATACACATACCGTTGTAATCGGGCGAGTTTCTACATTCACATGCAACAGGAATTTCTCGATTTCGTCAATCCGTTCGCGAGATATGGGAGTTTGAAATTAAGGAATGGTTGAGAAACCATCAAAATTTTCGCAAGTCTGATACACGAAACCAATAACTACTGTGGCCTAGAGGAGAAATACACATACCGCTGTAATCGGGCGAGTTTCTACTTTCAGATGCAACAGGAATTTCTCGATTTCGTCAATCCGTTCGCGAAATATCGGAGTTTGAAGTGAAGGAATGGTTGAGAATCCATCAAAATATTCGCATGTCTGATACTCGAAACCAATAACTACAATGGCCTAGGGGAAAAATACAGACACCCTTGTAATCGGGCGAGTTTCTACATTCAGATGCAACAGGAATTTCTCGATTTCGTCAATCCGTTCGCGAGATATGGGAGTTTGAAATTAAGGAATGGTTGAGAAACCATCAAAATTTTCGCAAGTCTGATACACGAAACCAATAACTACTATGGCCTAGAGGAAAAATACACATACCGCTGTAATCGGGCGAGTTTCTACATTCAGATGCAACAGGAATTTCTCGATTTCGTCAATCCGTTCGCGAGATATGGGAGTTTGAAATTAAGGAATGGTTGAGAAACCATCAAAATTTTCGCAAGTCTGATACACGAAACCAATAACTACTATGGCCTAGAGGAAAAATACACATACCGCTGTAATCGGGCGAGTTTCTACATTCAGATGCAACAGGAATTTCTCGATTTCGTCAATCCGTTCGCGAGATATGGGCGTTTGAAATTAAGGAATGGTTGAGAAACCATCAAAATTTTCGCAATTCTGATGCTAGAAACAAATAACTGGAATGGCCTAGGGGAAAAATACACATACCGTTGTAATCGGGCGAGTTTCTTCTTTCAGATGCAACAGGAATTTCACGAGTTCGTCAATCCGTTCGCGAGATATAGAAGTTTGTAGTGAAGGAACGGTTGAGAACCCATCAAAATATTCGCAAGTCTGATACCCGAAACCAATAACTACTATGGCCTAGGGGAGAAATACACACACCGTTCTAATCGGGCGAGTTTCTACTTTCAGATGCAACAGGAATTTCTCGATTTCCTCAATCCGTTCGCGAGATATAAGAGTTTGAAGTGAAGGAATGGTTGAGAAACCATCAAAATATTCGCAAGGCTGATACTCGAAACCAATAACTACAATGGCCTAGAGCAAAAATACACATACCGTTCTAATCCGGCGAGTTTCTACTTTCAGATGCAACAGGAATTTCTCGATTTCGTCAATCCGTTCGCGAAATATCGGAGTTTGATGTGAAGGAATGGTTGAGAATCCATCAAAATATTCGCAAGTCTGATAATCGAAACCAATAACTACAATGGCCTAGGGGAAAGATACAGATACCTCTGTAATCGGGCGAGCTTCTGCTTTCAGATGCAACAGGAATTTCCCGAATTAGTCAATCCGTTCGCGAGATATGGTTGTTTGAAGTTAAGGAATGGTTGAGAAGCCATCAAAATTTTCGCAAGTCTGATACTCGAAACGAATAATTACTATGTCCTAGAGCAAAAATACACATACCGTTCTAATCCGGCGAGTTTCTACTTTCAGATGCAACAGGAATTTCTCGATTTCGTCAATCCGTTCGCGAAATATCGGAGTTTGATGTGAAGGAATGGTTGAGAATCCATCAAAATATTCGCAAGTCTGATAATCGAAACCAATAACTACTCTGTCCCAGAGCAAAAATACACATACCGTTGTAATCGGGCGAGTTTCTACATTCAGATGCAACAGGAATTTCTCGATTTCGTCAATCCGTTCGCGAGATATGGGAGTTTGAAGTGAACGAATGGTTGAGAATCCATCAAAATATTCGCATGTCTGATACTCGAAACCAATAACTACAATGGCCTAGGGGAAAAATACAGACACCCTTGTAATCGGGCGAGTTTCTACATTCAGATGCAACAGGAATTTCTCGATTTCGTCAATCCGTTCGCGAGATATGGGCGTTTGAAATTAAGGAATGGTTGAGAAACCATCAAAATTTTCGCAATTCTGATGCTAGAAACAAATAACTGGAATGGCCTAGGGGAAAAATACACATACCGTTGTAATCGGGCGAGTTTCTTCTTTCAGATGCAACAGGAATTTCACGAGTTCGTCAATCCGTTCGCGAGATATAGAAGTTTGAAGTGAAGGAACGGTTGAGAAACCATCAAAATATTCGCAAGTCTGATACACGAAACCAATAACTACAATGGCCTAGGGGAAAAATACACATACCGTTGTAATCGGGCGAGTTTCTACTTTCAGATGCCACAGGAATTCCTCTATTTCCTCAATCCGTTCGCGAGATATAGGAGTTTGAAGGAAAGGAATGGTTGAGAAACCGTCAAAATTTTTGCAAGTCTGATACTCGAAACGAATAACTACTATGTCCTAGAGCATAAATACACATACCGTTGTAATCGGGCGAGTTTCTACTTTCAGATGCAACAGCAATTTCTCGAGTTCGTCAATCCGTTCGCGAAATATCGGAGTTTGAAGTGAAGGAATGGTTGAGAATCCATCAAAATATTCGCAAGTCTGATACTCGAAACCAATAACTACAATGGCCTAGGGGAAAAATACAGATACCGTTGTAATCGGGCGAGTTTCTACATTCAGATGCAACAGGAATTTCTCGATTTCCTCAATCCGTTCGCGAGATATACGAGTTCGAAGTGAAGGAATGGTTGAGATACCATCCAAATTTTCGCAAATCTGGTACACGAAACCTATAACTACTATGGCCTTGGGGAAAAATACACATACCGATGTAATCGGGCGAGTTTCTACTTTCAGATGCAACAGGAATTTTTCGGATTCGTCAATCCGTTCGCGAAATATAGAAGTTTGAAGTGAAGGAACGGTTGAGAAACCATCCAAATTTTCGCAAGTCTGATACTCGAAACGAGTAACTACTATGGCCTAGGGCAAAAATACACATACCGTTTTAATCGGGCGAGTTTCTACTTTCAGATGCAACAGGAATTTCTCGATTTCCTCAATCTCTTCGCGAGATATAGGAGATTGAAGTGAAGGAATGGTTGAGAAACCATCAAAATATTCGCAAGTCTGATACTCGAAACCAATATCTACAATGGCCTAGGGGAAAAATACACATACCGTTGTAATCGGGCGAGTTTCTACTTTCAGATGCAACCGGAATTTCTCGATTTCCTCAATCCGTTCGCGAGATATAGGAGTTTGAAGTAAAGGAATGGTTGAGAAACCATCAAAATTTTTGCAAGTCTGATACTCGAAACGAATAACTACTATGTCCTAGAGCATAAATACACATACCGTTGTAATCGGGCGAGTTTCTACTTTCAGATGCAACAGCAATTTCTCGATTTCCTCTATCCGTTCGCGAAATATGGGAGTTTGAAGTTAAGGAATGGTTGAGAAACCATCCACATTTTCGCAAGTCTGGTACACGAAACCAATAACTACTATGGCCTTGGGGAAAAATACACATACCGTTGTAATCGGGCGAGTTTCTAAATTCAGATGCAACAGGAATTTCTCGATTTCCTCAATCCGATCGCGAGATATAGGAGTTTGAAGTGAAGGAATGGTTGAGAAATCATCAAAATTTTCGCAAGTCTGATACTCGAAACCAATAACTGCTATGGCCTACGGGAAAAACACACACACCGTTCTAATCGGGCGAGTTTCTACTTTCAGATGCCACAGGAATTCCTCTATTTCCTCAATCCGTTCGCGAGATATAGGAGTTTGAAGGAAAGGAATGGTTGAGAAACCATCAAAATTTTCGCAAGTCTGATACTCGAAACGAATAACTACATTGGCCTAGGGGAAAAACACACATACCGTTGTAATCGGGCGAGCTTCTGCTTTCAGATGCAACAGGAATTTTTCGGATTCGTCAATCCGTTCGTGAAATATCGGAGTTTGGAGTTAAGGGATGGTTGAGAAACCATCAAAATATTCGCAAGTCTGATACTCGAAACCAATAACTACAATGGCCTAGGGGAAAAATACACATACCGTTGTAATCGGGAGAGTTTCTACTTTCAGATGCAACAGAAATTTTTCGGATTCGTCAATCCGTTCGTGAAATATCGGAGTTTGGAGTTAAGGGATGGTTGAGAAACCATCCAAATTTTCGCAAGTCTGATACACGAAACCAATAACTACTATGGCCTAGGGGAAAAATAAACATACCGTTGTAATCGGCAGAGTTTCTACTTTCAGATGCAACAGAAATTTTTCGGATTCGTCAATCCGTTCGCGAAATATCGGAGTTTGGAGTTAAGGGATGGTTGAGAAACCATCAAAGTTTTCGGAATTCTGATGCTAGAAACGAATAACTGGAATGGCCTAGGGGAAAAATACACATACCGTTGTAATCGGGCGAGCTTCTACTTTCAGTTGCAACAGGAATTTCTCGTTTTCCTCAATCCATTGGCGAGATATAGGAGTTTGAAGTGAAGGAATGGTTGAGAAACCATCAAAATTTTCGCAAGTCTGATACTCGAAACCAATATCTACTATGGCCCCGGGGAAAAATACACATACCGTTGTAATCGGGCGAGTTTCTTCTTTCAGATGCAACAGGAATTTCTCGAGTTCGTCAATCCGTTCGCGAGATATGGGAGCTTGATGTTGAGGAAAGGTTGAGAAACCATCAAAATATTCGCAAGTCTGATACACGAAACCAATAACTACAATGGCCTAGGGGAAAAATACACATACCGTTGTAATCGGGCGAGTTTCTACTTTCAGATGCCACAGGAATTCCTCTATTTCCTCAATCCGTTCGCGAGATATAGGAGTTTGAAGGAAAGGAATGGTTGAGAAACCGTCAAAATTTTTGCAAGTCTGATACTCGAAACGAATAACTACTATGTCCTAGAGCATAAATACACATACCGTTGTAATCGGGCGAGTTTCTACTTTCAGATGCAACAGCAATTTCTCGAGTTCGTCAATCCGTTCGCGAAATATACGAGTTCGAAGTGAAGGAATGGTTGAGATACCATCCAAATTTTCGCAAATCTGGTACACGAAACCTATAACTACTATGGCCTTGGGGAAAAATACACATACCGATGTAATCGGGCGAGTTTCTACTTTCAGATGCAACAGGAATTTTTCGGATTCGTCAATCCGTTCGCGAAATATAGAAGTTTGAAGTGAAGGAACGGTTGAGAAACCATCCAAATTTTCGCAAGTCTGATACTCGAAACGAGTAACTACTATGGCCTAGGGCAAAAATACACATACCGTTTTAATCGGGCGAGTTTCTACTTTCAGATGCAACAGGAATTTCTCGATTTCCTCAATCTGTTCGCGAGATATAGGAGATTGAAGTGAAGGAATGGTTGAGAAACCATCAAAATATTCGCAAGTCTGATACTCGAAACCAATAACTACAATGGCCTAGGGGAAAAATACACATACCGTTGCAATCGGACCAGTTTCTACTTTCAGATGCAACAGGAATTTCTCGATTTCCTCAATCCATTCGCGAGATATAGGAGTTTGAACTGAAGGAATGGTTGAGAAACCATCAAAATTTTTGCAAGTCTGATACTCGAAACGAATAACTACTATGTCCTAGAGCAAAAATACACATACCGTTGTAATCGGGCGAGTTTCTACTTTCAGATGCAACAGGAATTTTTCGATTTCCTCAATCCGTTCGCGAGATATGGGAGTTTGAAGTTAAGGAATGTTTGAGAAACCATCCAAATTTTCGCAAGTCTAATACACGAAACCAATAACTACTATGGCCTTGGAGAAAAATACACATACCGTTGTAATCGGGCGAGTTTCTACTTTCAGATGCAACAGGAATTTTTCGATTTCCTCAATCCGTTCGCGAGATATGGGAGTTTGAAGTTAAGGAATGTTTGAGAAACCATCCAAATTTTCGCAAGTCTGATACACGAAACCAATAACTACTATGGCCTTGGAGAAAAGTACACATACCGTTGTAATCGGGCGAGTTTCTACTTTCAGATGCAACAGGAATTTTTCGATTTCCTCAATCCGTTCGCGAGATATGGGAGTTTGAAGTTAAGGAATGTTTGAGAAACCATCCAAATTTTCGCAAGTCTGATACACGAAACCAATAACTACTATGGCCTAGGGGAAAAATACACATACCGTTGTAATCGGCAGAGTTTCTACTTTCAGATGCAACAGAAATTTTTCGTATTCGTCAATCCGTTCGCGAAATATCGGAGTTTGGAGTTAAGGGATGGTTGAGAAACCATCAAAGTTTTCGCAATTCTGATGCTAGAAACGAATAACTGGAATGGCCTAGGGGAAAAATACACATACCGTTGTAATCGGGCGAGCTTCTACTTTCAGTTGCAACAGGAATTTCTCGTTTTCCTCAATCTATTGGCGAGATATAGGAGTTTGAAGTGAAGGAATGGTTGAGAACACATCAAAATTTTCGCAAGTCTGATACTTGAGACCAATAACTACTATGGCTTAGGGCATAAATACAAATACCGTTTTATTGGGACCAGTTTCTACTTTCAGATGCATCAGGAATTTCTCGATTTCCTCAATCCGTTCGCGAGATATGGGAGTTTGAAGTTAAGGAATGTTTGAGAAACCATCCAAATTTTCGCAAGTCTGATACACGAAACCAATAACTACTATGGCCTTGGAGAAAAATACACATACCGTTGTAATCGGGCGAGTTTCTACTTTCAGATGCAACAGGAATTTTTCGATTTCCTCAATCCGTTCGCGAGATATGGGAGTTTGAAGTTAAGGAATGTTTGAGAAACCATCCAAATTTTCGCAAGTCTGATACACGAAGCCAATAACTACTATGGCCTAGGGGAAAAATACACATACCGTTGTAATCGGCAGAGTTTCTACTTTCAGATGCAACAGAAATTTTTCGGATTCGTCAATCCGTTCGCGAAATATCGGAGTTTGGAGTTAAGGGATGGTTGAGAAACCATCAAAGTTTTCGCAATTCTGATGCTAGAAACGAATAACTGTAATGGCCTAGGTGAAAAATACAGATACCGTTGTAATCGGGCGAGCTTCTACTTTCAGTTGCAGCAGGAATTTCTCGTTTTCCTCAATCCATTCGCGAGATATAGGAGTTTGAAGTGAAGGAATGGTTGAGAAACCATCAAAATTTTCGCAAGTCTGATACTCGAAACGAATAACTACTATGTCCTAGAGCATAAATACACATACCGTTGTATTCGGGCGAGTTTCTACTTTCAGATGCAACAGGATTTTCTCGATTTCCTCAATCCGTTCTCGAGATATGGGAGTTTGAAGTTAAGGAATGGTTGAGAAACCATCCAAATTTTCGCAAGTCTGATACACGAAACCAATAACTACTATGGCCTTGGGGAAAAATACACATACCGTTGTAATCGGGCGAGTTTCTTCTTTCAGATGCAACAGGAATTTCTGGAGTTCGTTAATCCGTTCGCGAGATATGGGAGTTTGAAGTTAAGGAATGGTTTAGAAACCATCAAAATTTTCGCAAGTCTGATACTCGAAACCAATAACTACAATGGCCTAGGGGAAAAATACACATACCGTTGTAATCGGGCGAGTTTCTACTTTCAGATGCAACAGGAGTTTCTCGATGTCCTCATTCCGTTCACGAGATATAGGAGATTGAAGTTAAGGAATGGTTGAGAAACCATCCAAATTTTCGCAAGTCTGATACTTGAGACCAATAACTACTATGGCTTAGGGCATAAATACAAATACCGTTTTATTGGGACCAGTTTCTACTTTCAGATGCATCAGGAATTTCTCGATTTCCTCAATCCGTTCGCGAGATATGGGAGTTTGAAGTCAAGGAATGTTTGAGAAACCATCCAAATTTTCGCAAGTCTGATACACGAAACCAATAACTACTATGGCCTTGGAGAAAAATACACATACCGTTGTAATCGGGCGAGTTTCTACTTTCAGATGCAACAGGAATTTTTCGATTTCCTCAATCCGTTCGCGAGATATGGGAGTTTGAAGTTAAGGAATGTTTGAGAAACCATCCAAATTTTCGCAAGTCTGATACACGAAACCAATAACTACTATGGCCTAGGGGAAAAATACACATACCGTTGTAATCGGCAGAGTTTCTACTTTCAGATGCAACAGAAATTTTTCGGATTCGTCAATCCGTTCGCGAAATATCGGAGTTTGGAGTTAAGGGATGGTTGAGAAACCATCAAAGTTTTCGCAATTCTGATGCTAGAAACGAATAACTGGAATGGCCTAGGTGAAAAATACAGATACCGTTGTAATCGGGCGAGCTTCTACTTTCAGTTGCAACAGGAATTTCTCGTTTTCCTCAATCCATTCGCGAGATATAGGAGTTTGAAGTGAAGGAATGGTTGAGAAACCATCAAAATTTTCGCAAGTCTGATACTCGAAACGAATAACTACTATGTCCTAGAGCATAAATACACATACCGTTGTATTCGGGCGAGTTTCTACTTTCAGATGCAACAGGATTTTCTCGATTTCCTCAATCCGTTCTCGAGATATGGGAGTTTGAAGTTAAGGAATGGTTGAGAAACCATCCAAATTTTCGCAAGTCTGATACACGAAACCAATAACTACTATGGCCTTGGGGAAAAATACACATACTGTTGTAATCGGGCGAGTTTCTTCTTTCAGATGCAACAGGAATTTCTGGAGTTCGTTAATCCGTTCGCGAGATATGGGAGTTTGAAGTTAAGGAATGGTTTAGAAACCATCAAAATTTTCGCAAGTCTGATACTCGAAACCAATAACTACAATGGCCTAGGGGAAAAATACACATACCGTTGTAATCGGGCGAGTTTCTACTTTCAGATGCAACAGGAGTTTCTCGATGTCCTCATTCCGTTCACGAGATATAGGAGATTGAAGTTAAGGAATGGTTGAGAAACCATCCAAATTTTCGCAAGTCTGATACTTGAGACCAATAACTACTATGGCTTAGGGCATAAATACAAATACCGTTTTATTGGGACCAGTTTCTACTTTCAGATGCATCAGGAATTTCTCGATTTCCTCAATCCGTTCGCGAGATATGGGAGTTTGAAGTCAAGGAATGTTTGAGAAACCATCCAAATTTTCGCAAGTCTGATACACGAAACCAATAACTACTATGGCCTTGGAGAAAAATACACATACCGTTGTAATCGGGCGAGTTTCTACTTTCAGATGCAACAGGAATTTTTCGATTTCCTCAATCCGTTCGCGAGATATGCGAGTTTGAAGTTAAGGAATGTTTGAGAAACCATCCAAATTTTCGCAAGTCTGATACACGAAACCAATAACTACTATGGCCTAGGGGAAAAATACACATACCGTTGTAATCGGCAGAGTTTCTACTTTCAGATGCAACAGAAATTTTTCGGATTCGTCAATCCGTTCGCGAAATATCGGAGTTTGGAGTTAAGGGATGGTTGAGAAACCATCAAAGTTTTCGCAATTCTGATGCTAGAAACGAATAACTGGAATGGCCTAGGTGAAAAATACAGATACCGTTGTAATCGGGCGAGCTTCTACTTTCAGTTGCAACAGGAATTTCTCGTTTTCCTCAATCCATTCGCGAGATATAGGAGTTTGAAGTGAAGAAATGGTTGAGAAACCATCAAAATTTTCGCAAGTCTGATACTCGAAACGAATAACTACTATGTCCTAGAGCATAAATACACATACCGTTGTATTCGGGCGAGTTTCTACTTTCAGATGCGACAGGATTTTCTCGATTTCCTCAATCCGTTCTCGAGATATGGGAGTTTGAAGTTAAGGAATGGTTGAGAAACCATCCAAATTTTCGCAAGTCTGATACACGAAACCAATAACTACTATGGCCTTGGGGAAAAATACACATACCGTTGTAATCGGGCGAGTTTCTTCTTTCAGATGCAACAGGAATTTCTGGAGTTCGTTAATCCGTTCGCGAGATATGGGAGTTTGAAGTTAAGGAATGGTTGAGAAACCATCAAAATTTTCGCAAGTCTGATACTCGAAACCAATAACTACAATGGCCTAGGGGAAAAATACACATACCGTTGTAATCGGGCGAGTTTCTACTTTCAGATGCAACAGGAGTTTCTCGATGTCCTCATTCCGTTCAGGAGATACAGGAGATTGAAGTTAAGGAATGGTTGAGAAACCATCCAAATTTTCGCAAGTCTGATACTTGAGATCAATAACTACTATGGCCTAGGGCATAAATACACATACCGTTGCAATCGGACCAGTTTCTACTTTCAGAAGCAACAGGAATTTCTCGATTTCCTCAATCCATTCGCGAGATATAGGAGTTTGAACTGAAGGAATGGTTGAGAAACCATAAAAATTTTTGCAAGTCTGATACTCGAAACGAATAACTACTATGTCCTAGAGCAAAAATACACATACCGTTGTAATCGGGCGAGTTTCTACTTTCAGATGCAACAGGAATTTTTCGATTTCCTCAATCCGTTCGCGAGATATGGGAGTTTGAAGTTAAGGAATGTTTGAGAAACCATCCAAATTTTCGCAAGTCTGATACACGAAACCAATAACTACTATGGCCTTGGAGAAAAGTACACATACCGTTGTAATCGGGCGAGTTTCTACTTTCAGATGCAACAGGAATTTTTCGATTTCCTCAATCCGTTCGCGAGATATGGGAGTTTGAAGTTAAGGAATGTTTGAGAAACCATCCAAATTTTCGCAAGTCTGATACACGAAACCAATAACTACTATGGCCTAGGGGAAAAATACACATACCGTTGTAATCGGCAGAGTTTCTACTTTCAGATGCAACAGAAATTTTTCGGATTCGTCAATCCGTTCGCGAAATATCGGAGTTTGGAGTTAAGGGATGGTTGAGAAACCATCAACGTTTTCGCAATTCTGATGCTAGAAACGAATAACTGGAATGGCCTAGGGGAAAAATACACATACCGTTGTAATCGGGCGAGCTTCTACTTTCAGTTGCAACAGGAATTTCTCGTTTTCCTCAATCCATTGGCGAGATATAGGAGTTTGAAGTGAAGGAATGGTTGAGAACACATCAAAATTTTCGCAAGTCTGATACTTGAGACCAATAACTACTATGGCTTAGGGCATAAATACAAATACCGTTTTATTGGGACCAGTTTCTACTTTCAGATGCATCAGGAATTTCTCGATTTCCTCAATCCGTTCGCGAGATATGGGAGTTTGAAGTTAAGGAATGTTTGAGAAACCATCCAAATTTTCGCAAGTCTGATACACGAAACCAATAACTACTATGGCCTTGGAGAAAAATACACATACCGTTGTAATCGGGCGAGTTTCTACTTTCAGATGCAACAGGAATTTTTCGATTTCCTCAATCCGTTCGCGAGATATGGGAGTTTGAAGTTAAGGAATGTTTGAGAAACCATCCAAATTTTCGCAAGTCTGATACACGAAACCAATAACTACTATGGCCTAGGGGAAAAATACACATACAGTTGTAATCGGCAGAGTTTCTACTTTCAGATGCAACAGAAATTTTTCGGATTCGTCAATCCGTTCGCGAAATATCGGAGTTTGGAGTTAAGGGATGGTTGAGAAGCCATCAAAGTTTTCGCAATTCTGATGCTAGAAACGAATAACTGGAATGGCCTAGGGGAAAAATACAGATACCGTTGTAATCGGGCGAGCTTCTACTTTCAGTTGCAACAGGAATTTCTCGTTTTCCTCAATCCATTCGCGAGATATAGGAGTTTGAAGTGAAGGAATGGTTGAGAAACCATCAAAATTTTCGCAAGTCTGATACTCGAAACGAATAACTACTATGTCCTAGAGCATAAATACACATACCGTTGTAATCGGGCGAGTTTCTACTTTCAGATGCAACAGCAATTTCTCGATTTCCTCTTTCCGTTCGCGAAATATGGGAGTTTGAAGTTAAGGAATGGTGGAGAAACCATCCAAATTTTCGCAAGTCTGGTTCACGAAACCAATAACTACTATGGCCTTGGGGAAAAATACACATACCGTTGTAATCGGGCGAGTTTCTTCTTTCAGATGCAACAGGAATTTCTGGAGTTCGTTAATCCGTTCGCGAGATATGGGAGTTTGAAGTTAAGGAATGGTTGAGAAACCATCAAAATTTTCGCAAGTCTGATACTCGAAACCAATAACTACAATGGCCTAGGGGAAAAATACACATACCGTTGTAATCGGGCGAGTTTCTACTTTCAGATGCCACAGGAATTCCTCGATTTCCTCAATCCGTTCGCGAGATATAGGAGTTTGAAGTAAAGGAATGGTTGAGAAGCCATCAAAAATTTTTGCAATTCTGATACTCGAAACGAATAACTACTATGTCCTAGAGCATAAACACACATACCGTTGTAATCGGGCGAGTTTCTACTTTCAGATGCAACAGCAATTTCTCGATTTCCTCTTTCCGTTCGCGAAATATGGGAGTTTGAAGTTAAGGAATGGTGGAGAAACCATCCAAATTTTCGCAAGTCTGCTTCACGAAACCAATAACTACTATGGCCTTGGGGAAAAATACACATACCGTTGTAATCGGGCGAGTTTCTACTTTCAGATGCAACAGGAATTTCTCGATTTCCTCAATCCGATCGCGAGATATAGGAGTTTGAAGTGAAGGAATGGTTGAGAAATCATCAAAATTTTCGCAAGTCTGATACTCGAAACCAATAACTGCTATGGCCTAGGGGAAAAATACACACACCGTTCTAATCGGGCGAGGTTCTACTTTCAGATGCAACAGGAATTTCTCGATTTCCTCAATCCGTTCGCGAGATATAGGAGTTTGAAGTGAAGGAATGGTTGAGAACCCATCAAAATATTCGCAAGTCTGATACTCGAAACCAATAACAACAATGGCCTAGGGGAAAAATACACATACCTTTGTAATCGGGCGAGTTTCTACTTTCAGATGCAACAGGAATTTCTCGATTTCCTCAATCCGATCGCGAAATATAGGAGTTTGAAGTGAAGGAATGTTTGAGAAACCATCCAAATTTTCGCAAGTCTGATACACGAAACCAATAACTACTATGGCCTAGGGGGGAAATACACATACCGTTGTAATCGGCAGAGTTTCTACATTCAGATGCAACAGAAATTTTTCGGATTCGTCAATCCGTTCGCGAAGTATCGGAGTTTGGAGTTAAGGGATGGTTGAGAAACCATCAAAGTTTTCGCAATTCTGATGCTAGAAACGAATAACTGGAATGGCCTAGGGGAAAAATACAGATACCGTTGTAATCGGGCGAGCTTCTACTTTCAGTTGCAACAGGAATTTCTCGTTTTCCTCAATCCATTTGCGAGATATAGGAGTTTGAAGTGAAGGAATGGTTGAGAAACCATCAAAATTTTCGCAAGTCTGATACTCGAAACGAATAACTACTATGTCCTAGAGCATAAATACACATACCGTTGTATTCGGGCGAGTTTCTACTTTCAGATGCAACAGGATTTTCTCGATTTCCTCAATCCGTTCTCGAGATATGGGAGTTTGAAGTTAAGGAATGGTTGAGAAACCATCCAAATTTTCGCAAGTCTGATACACGAAACCAATAACTACTATGGCCTTCGGGAAAAATACACATACCGTTGTAATCGGGCGAGTTTCTTCTTTCAGATGCAACAGGAATTTCTGGAGTTCGTTAATCCGTTCGCGAGATATGGGAGTTTGAAGTTAAGGAATGGTTGAGAAACCATCAAAATTTTCGCAAGTCTGATACTCGAAACCAATAACTACAATGGCCTAGGGGAAAAATACACATACCGTTGAAATCGGGCGAGTTTCTACTTTCAGATGCTACAGGAATTCCTCGATTTCCTCAATCCGTTCGCGAGATATAGGAGTTTGAAGTAAAGGAATGGTTGAGAAACCATCAAAATTTTTGCAATTCTGATACTCGAAACGAATAACTACTATGTCCTAGAGCATAAACACACATACCGTTGTAATCGGGCGAGTTTCTACTTTCAGATGCAACAGCAATTTCTCGATGTCCTCTTTCCGTTCGCGAAATATGGGAGTTTGAAGTTAAGGAATGGTGGAGAAACCATCCAAATTTTCGCAAGTCTGGTTCACGAAACCAATAACTACTATGGCCTTGGGGAAAAATACACATACCGTTGTAATCGGGCGAGTTTCTACTTTCAGATGCAACAGGAATTTCTCGATTTCCTTAATCCGTTCACGAAATATGTGAGTTTGACGTTAAGGAATGGTTGAGAAACCATCCAAATTTTCGCAAGTCTGGTACACGAAACCAATAACTACTATGGCCTTGGGGAAAAATACACATACCGTTGTAATCGGGCGAGTTTCTACTTTCACATACAACAGGAATTTCTCGATTTCCTCAATCCGTTCGGGAAATATGGGAGTTTGAAGTTAAGGAATGGTTGAGAAACCATCCAAATTTTCGAAAGTCTGGTACACGAAACCAATAACTACTATGGCCTTGGGGAAAAATACACATACCGTTGTAATCGGGAGAGTTTCTACCTTCAGATGCAACAGAAATTTTTCGGATTCGTTAATCCGTTCGCGAAATATCGGAGTTTGGAGTTAAGGGATGGTTGAGAAACCTTCAAAATTTTCGCAATTCTGATGCTAGAAACGAATAACTGGAATGGCCTAGGGGAAAAATACACATACCGTTGTAATCGGGCGAGTTTCTTCTTTCAGATGCAACAGGAATTTCTCGAGTTTGTCAATCCGTTCGCGAGATATGGGAGTTTGAAGTTAAGGAATGGTTGAGAAACCATCAAAATTTTCGAAAGTCTGATACACGAAACCAATAACTACTATGACCTTGGGGAAAAATACACATACCGCTGTAATCGGGCGAGTTTCTGCTTTCAGTTGCAACAGGAATTTCCCGAATTAGTCAATCCGTTCGCGAGATATGGTTGTTTGATGTTAACGAATGGTCGAGAAACCATCAAAATTTTCGCAAGTCTGATACTCGAAACGAATAACTCCTATGTCCTAGAGCAAAAATACACATACCGTTCATATCAGGCGAGCTTCTGCGTTCAGATGCAACAGGAATTTTTCGATTTCCTCAATCCGTTCGCGAGATATGGGAGTTTGAAGTTAAGGAATGTTTGAGAAACCATCCAAATTTTCGCAAGTCTGATACACGAAACCAATAACTACTATGGCCTTGGGGAAAAATACACATACCGTTGTAATCGGGCGAGTTTCTACTTTCGGATGCAACAGGAATTTTTCGATTTCCTCAATCCGTTCGCGAGATATGGGAGTTTGAAGTTAAGGAATGTTTGAGAAACCATCCAAATTTTCGCAAGTCTGATACACGAAACCAATAACTACCATGGCCTAGGGGAAAAATACACATACCGTTGTAATCGGCAGAGTTTCTACTTTCAGATGCAACAGAAATTTTTCGGAATCGTCAATCCGTTCGTGAAATATCGGAGTTTGGAGTTATGGGATGGTTGAGAAACCATCAAAGTTTTCGCAATTCTGATGCTAGAAACGAATAACTGGAATGGCCTAGGGGAAAAATACACATACCGTTGTAATCGGGCGATCTTCTACCTTCAGTTGCAACAGGAATTTCTCGTTTTCCTCAATCCATTGGCTAGATATAGTAGTTTGAAGTGAAGGAATGGTTGAGAACACATCAAAATTTTCGCAAGTCTGATACTTGAGAACAATAACTACTATGGCCTAGGGCATAAATACACATACCGTTGTAATGGGACCAGTTTCTACTTTCAGATGCATCAGGATTTTCTCGATTTCCTCAATCCGTTCGCGAGATATGGGAGTTTGAAGTTAAGGAATGGTTGAGAAACCATCCAAATTTTCGCAAGTCTGATACACGAAACCAATAACTACTATGGCCTTGGGGAAAAATACACATACCGTTGTAATCGGGCGAGTTTCTTCTTTCAGATGCAACAGGAATTTCTCGAGTTCGTTAATCCGTTCGCGAGATATGGGAGTTTGAAGTTAAGGAATGGTTGAGAAACCATCAAAATTTTCGCAAGTCTGATACTCGAAACCAATAACTACTATGGCCTAGAGGAAAAATACACATACCGCTGCAGTCGGGCGTGTTTCTGCTATCAGATGCAACAGGAATTTCTCGAGTTAGTCAATCCGTTCGCGAGATATGGGAGTTGGAAGTTAAGGAATGTTTGAGAAACCATCAAAATTTTCGCAAGTCTGATACACGAAACCAATAACTACTATGGCCTTGGAGAAAAATACACATACCGTTGTAATCGGGCGAGTTTCTACTTTCAGATGCAACAGGAATTTTTCGATTTCCTCAATCCGTTCGCGAGATATGGGAGTTTGAAGCTAAGGAATGTTTGAGAAACCATCCAAATTTTCGCAAGTTGATACACGAAACCAATAACTACTATGGCCTAGGTGAAAAATACACATACCGTTGTAATCGGGAGAGTTTCTACCTTCAGATGCAACAGAAATTTTTCGGATTCGTCAATCCGTTCGCGAAATATCGGAGTTTGGAGTTAAGGGATGGTTGAGAAACCTTCAAAATTTTCGCAATTCTGATGCTAGAAACGAATAACTGGAATGGCCTAGGGGAAAAATACACATACCGTTGTAATCGGGCGAGTTTCTTCTTTCAGATGCAACAGGAATTTCTCGAGTTTGTCAATCCGTTCGCGAGATATGGGAGTTTGAAGTTAAGGAATGGTTGAGAAACCATCAAAATTTTCGAAAGTCTGACACACGAAACCAATAACTACTATGACCTTGGGGAAAAATACACATACCGCTGTAATCGGGCGAGTTTCTGCTTTCAGATGCAACAGGAATTTCCCGAATTAGTCCATCCGTTCGCGAGATATGGTTGTTTGATGTTAACGAATGGTCGAGAAACCATCAAAATTTTCGCAAGTCTGATACTCGAAACGAATAACTCCTATGTCCTAGAGCAAAAATACACATACCGTTCATATCAGGCGAGCTTCTGCGTTCAGATGCAACAGGAATTTTTCGATTTCCTCAATCCGTTCGCGAGATATGGGAGTTTGAAGTTAAGGAATGTTTGAGAAACCATCCAAATTTTCGCAAGTCTGATACACGAAACCAATAACTACTATGGCCTTGGGGAAAAATACACATACCGTTGTAATCGGGCGAGTTTCTACTTTCGGATGCAACAGGAATTTTTCGATTTCCTCAATCCGTTCGCGAGATATGGGAGTTTGAAGTTAAGGAATGTTTGAGAAACCATCCAAATTTTCGCAAGTCTGATACACGAAACCAATAACTACCATGGCCTAGGGGAAAAATACACATACCGTTGTAATCGGCAGAGTTTCTACTTTCAGATGCAACAGAAATTTTTCGGAATCGTCAATCCGTTCGTGAAATATCGGAGTTTGGAGTTATGGGATGGTTGAGAAACCATCAAAGTTTTCGCAATTCTGATGCTAGAAACGAATAACTGGAATGGCCTAGGGGAAAAATACACATACCGTTGTAATCGGGCGATCTTCTACCTTCAGTTGCAACAGGAATTTCTCGTTTTCCTCAATCCATTGGCTAGATATAGTAGTTTGAAGTGAAGGAATGGTTGAGAACACATCAAAATTTTCGCAAGTCTGATACTTGAGACCAATAACTACTATGGCCTAGGGCATAAATACACATACCGTAGTAATGGGACCAGTTTCTACTTTCAGATGCATCAGGATTTTCTCGATTTCCTCAATCCGTTCGCGAGATATGGGAGTTTGAAGTTAAGGAATGGTTGAGAAACCATCCAAATTTTCGCAAGTCTGATACACGAAAACAATAACTACTATGGCCTTGGGGAAAAATACACATACCGTTGTAATCGGGCGAGTTTCTTCTTTCAGATGCAACAGGAATTTCTGGAGTTCGTTAATCCGTTCGCGAGATATGGGAGTTTGAAGTTAAGGAATGGTTGAGAAACCATCAAAATTTTCGCAAGTCTGATACTCGAAACCAATAACTACAATGGCCTAGGGGAAAAATACACATACCGTTGAAATCGGGCGAGTTTCTACTTTCAGATGCTACAGGAATTCCTCGATTTCCTCAATCCGTTCGCGAGATATAGGAGTTTGAAGTAAAGGAATGGTTGAGAAACCATCAAAATTTTTGCAATTCTGATACTCGAAACGAATAACTACTATGTCCTAGAGCATAAACACACATACCGTTGTAATCGGGCGAGTTTCTACTTTCAGATGCAACAGCAATTTCTCGATGTCCTCTTTCCGTTCGCGAAATATGGGAGTTTGAAGTTAAGGAATGGTGGAGAAACCATCCAAATTTTCGCAAGTCTGGTTCACGAAACCAATAACTACTATGGCCTTGGGGAAAAATACACATACCGTTGTAATCGGGCGAGTTTCTACTTTCAGATGCAACAGGAATTTCTCGATTTCCTTAATCCGTTCACGAAATATGTGAGTTTGACGTTAAGGAATGGTTGAGAAACCATCCAAATTTTCGCAAGTCTGGTACACGAAACCAATAACTACTATGGCCTTGGGGAAAAATACACATACCGTTGTAATCGGGCGAGTTTCTACTTTCACATACAACAGGAATTTCTCGATTTCCTCAATCCGTTCGGGAAATATGGGAGTTTGAAGTTAAGGAATGGTTGAGAAACCATCCAAATTTTCGAAAGTCTGGTACACGAAACCAATAACTACTATGGCCTTGGGGAAAAATACACATACCGTTGTAATCGGGAGAGTTTCTACCTTCAGATGCAACAGAAATTTTTCGGATTCGTCAATCCGTTCGCGAAATATCGGAGTTTGGAGTTAAGGGATGGTTGAGAAACCTTCAAAATTTTCGCAATTCTGATGCTAGAAACGAATAACTGGAATGGCCTAGGGGAAAAATACACATACCGTTGTAATCGGGCGAGTTTCTTCTTTCAGATGCAACAGGAATTTCTCGAGTTTGTCAATCCGTTCGCGAGATATGGGAGTTTGAAGTTAAGGAATGGTTGAGAAACCATCAAAATTTTCGAAAGTCTGATACACGAAACCAATAACTACTATGACCTTGGGGAAAAATACACATACCGCTGTAATCGGGCGAGTTTCTGCTTTCAGATGCAACAGGAATTTCCCGAATTAGTCAATCCGTTCGCGAGATATGGTTGTTTGATGTTAACGAATGGTCGAGAAACCATCAAAATTTTCGCAAGTCTGATACTCGAAACGAATAACTCCTATGTCCTAGAGCAAAAATACACATACCGTTCATATCAGGCGAGCTTCTGCGTTCAGATGCAACAGGAATTTTTCGATTTCCTCAATCCGTTCGCGAGATATGGGAGTTTGAAGTTAAGGAATGTTTGAGAAACCATCCAAATTTTCGCAAGTCTGATACACGAAACCAATAACTACTATGGCCTTGGGGAAAAATACACATACCGTTGTAATCGGGCGAGTTTCTACTTTCGGATGCAACTGGAATTTTTCGATTTCCTCAATCCGTTCGCGAGATATGGGAGTTTGAAGTTAAGGAATGTTTGAGAAACCATCCAAATTTTCGCAAGTCTGATACACGAAACCAATAACTACCATGGCCTAGGGGAAAAATACACATACCGTTGTAATCGGCAGAGTTTCTACTTTCAGATGCAACAGAAATTTTTCGGAATCGTCAATCCGTTCGTGAAATATCGGAGTTTGGAGTTATGGGATGGTTGAGAAACCATCAAAGTTTTCGCAATTCTGATGCTAGAAACGAATAACTGGAATGGCCTAGGGGAAAAATACACATACCGTTGTAATCGGGCGATCTTCTACCTTCAGTTGCAACAGGAATTTCTCGTTTTCCTCAATCCATTGGCTAGATATAGTAGTTTGAAGTGAAGGAATGGTTGAGAACACATCAAAATTTTCGCAAGTCTGATACTTGAGACCAATAACTACTATGGCCTAGGGCATAAATACACATACCGTAGTAATGGGACCAGTTTCTACTTTCAGATGCATCAGGATTTTCTCGATTTCCTCAATCCGTTCGCGAGATATGGGAGTTTGAAGTTAAGGAATGGTTGAGAAACCATCCAAATTTTCGCAAGTCTGATACACGAAAACAATAACTACTATGGCCTTGGGGAAAAATACACATACCGTTGTAATCGGGCGAGTTTCTTCTTTCAGATGCAACAGGAATTTCTGGAGTTCGTTAATCCGTTCGCGAGATATGGGAGTTTGAAGTTAAGGAATGGTTGAGAAACCATCAAAATTTTCGCAAGTCTGATACTCGAAACCAATAACTACAATGGCCTAGGGGAAAAATACACATACCGTTGAAATCGGGCGAGTTTCTACTTTCAGATGCTACAGGAATTCCTCGATTTCCTCAATCCGTTCGCGAGATATAGGAGTTTGAAGTAAAGGAATGGTTGAGAAACCATCAAAATTTTTGCAATTCTGATACTCGAAACGAATAACTACTATGTCCTAGAGCATAAACACACATACCGTTGTAATCGGGCGAGTTTCTACTTTCAGATGCAACAGCAATTTCTCGATGTCCTCTTTCCGTTCGCGAAATATGGGAGTTTGAAGTTAAGGAATGGTGGAGAAACCATCCAAATTTTCGCAAGTCTGGTTCACGAAACCAATAACTACTATGGCCTTGGGGAAAAATACACATACCGTTGTAATCGGGCGAGTTTCTACTTTCAGATGCAACAGGAATTTCTCGATTTCCTTAATCCGTTCACGAAATATGTGAGTTTGACGTTAAGGAATGGTTGAGAAACCATCCAAATTTTCGCAAGTCTGGTACACGAAACCAATAACTACTATGGCCTTGGGGAAAAATACACATACCGTTGTAATCGGGCGAGTTTCTACTTTCACATACAACAGGAATTTCTCGATTTCCTCAATCCGTTCGGGAAATATGGGAGTTTGAAGTTAAGGAATGGTTGAGAAACCATCCAAATTTTCGAAAGTCTGGTACACGAAACCAATAACTACTATGGCCTTGGGGAAAAATACACATACCGTTGTAATCGGGAGAGTTTCTACCTTCAGATGCAACAGAAATTTTTCGGATTCGTCAATCCGTTCGCGAAATATCGGAGTTTGGAGTTAAGGGATGGTTGAGAAACCTTCAAAATTTTCGCAATTCTGATGCTAGAAACGAATAACTGGAATGGCCTAGGGGAAAAATACACATACCGTTGTAATCGGGCGAGTTTCTTCTTTCAGATGCAACAGGAATTTCTCGAGTTTGTCAATCCGTTCGCGAGATATGGGAGTTTGAAGTTAAGGAATGGTTGAGAAACCATCAAAATTTTCGAAAGTCTGATACACGAAACCAATAACTACTATGACCTTGGGGAAAAATACACATACCGCTGTAATCGGGCGAGTTTCTGCTTTCAGATGCAACAGGAATTTCCCGAATTAGTCAATCCGTTCGCGAGATATGGTTGTTTGATGTTAACGAATGGTCGAGAAACCATCAAAATTTTCGCAAGTCTGATACTCGAAACGAATAACTCCTATGTCCTAGAGCAAAAATACACATACCGTTCATATCAGGCGAGCTTCTGCGTTCAGATGCAACAGGAATTTTTCGATTTCCTCAATCCGTTCGCGAGATATGGGAGTTTGAAGTTAAGGAATGTTTGAGAAACCATCCAAATTTTCGCAAGTCTGATACACGAAACCAATAACTACTATGGCCTTGGGGAAAAATACACATACCGTTGTAATCGGGCGAGTTTCTACTTTCGGATGCAACTGGAATTTTTCGATTTCCTCAATCCGTTCGCGAGATATGGGAGTTTGAAGTTAAGGAATGTTTGAGAAACCATCCAAATTTTCGCAAGTCTGATACACGAAACCAATAACTACCATGGCCTAGGGGAAAAATACACATACCGTTGTAATCGGCAGAGTTTCTACTTTCAGATGCAACAGAAATTTTTCGGAATCGTCAATCCGTTCGTGAAATATCGGAGTTTGGAGTTATGGGATGGTTGAGAAACCATCAAAGTTTTCGCAATTCTGATGCTAGAAACGAATAACTGGAATGGCCTAGGGGAAAAATACACATACCGTTGTAATCGGGCGATCTTCTACCTTCAGTTGCAACAGGAATTTCTCGTTTTCCTCAATCCATTGGCTAGATATAGTAGTTTGAAGTGAAGGAATGGTTGAGAACACATCAAAATTTTCGCAAGTCTGATACTTGAGAACAATAACTACTATGGCCTAGGGCATAAATACACATACCGTTGTAATGGGACCAGTTTCTACTTTCAGATGCATCAGGATTTTCTCGATTTCCTCAATCCGTTCGCGAGATATGGGAGTTTGAAGTTAAGGAATGGTTGAGAAACCATCCAAATTTTCGCAAGTCTGATACACGAAACCAATAACTACTATGGCCTTGGGGAAAAATACACATACCGTTGTAATCGGGCGAGTTTCTTCTTTCAGATGCAACAGGAATTTCTCGAGTTCGTTAATCCGTTCGCGAGATATGGGAGTTTGAAGTTAAGGAATGGTTGAGAAACCATCAAAATTTTCGCAAGTCTGATACTCGAAACCAATAACTACTATGGCCTAGAGGAAAAATACACATACCGCTGCAGTCGGGCGTGTTTCTGCTATCAGATGCAACAGGAATTTCTCGAGTTAGTCAATCCGTTCGCGAGATATGGGAGTTGGAAGTTAAGGAATGTTTGAGAAACCATCAAAATTTTCGCAAGTCTGATACACGAAACCAATAACTACTATGGCCTTGGAGAAAAATACACATACCGTTGTAATCGGGCGAGTTTCTACTTTCAGATGCAACAGGAATTTTTCGATTTCCTCAATCCGTACGCGAGATATGGGAGTTTGAAGCTAAGGAATGTTTGAGAAACCATCCAAATTTTCGCAAGTTGATACACGAAACCAATAACTACTATGGCCTAGGGGAAAAATACACATACCGTTGTAATCGGGAGAGTTTCTACCTTCAGATGCAACAGAAATTTTTCGGATTCGTCAATCCGTTCGCGAAATATCGGAGTTTGGAGTTAAGGGATGGTTGAGAAACCTTCAAAATTTTCGCAATTCTGATGCTAGAAACGAATAACTGGAATGGCCTAGGGGAAAAATACACATACCGTTGTAATCGGGCGAGTTTCTTCTTTCAGATGCAACAGGAATTTCTCGAGTTTGTCAATCCGTTCGCGAGATATGGGAGTTTGAAGTTAAGGAATGGTTGAGAAACCATCAAAATTTTCGAAAGTCTGACACACGAAACCAATAACTACTATGACCTTGGGGAAAAATACACATACCGCTGTAATCGGGCGAGTTTCTGCTTTCAGATGCAACAGGAATTTCCCGAATTAGTCCATCCGTTCGCGAGATATGGTTGTTTGATGTTAACGAATGGTCGAGAAACCATCAAAATTTTCGCAAGTCTGATACTCGAAACGAATAACTCCTATGTCCTAGAGCAAAAATACACATACCGTTCATATCAGGCGAGCTTCTGCGTTCAGATGCAACAGGAATTTTTCGATTTCCTCAATCCGTTCGCGAGATATGGGAGTTTGAAGTTAAGGAATGTTTGAGAAACCATCCAAATTTTCGCAAGTCTGATACACGAAACCAATAACTACTATGGCCTTGGGGAAAAATACACATACCGTTGTAATCGGGCGAGTTTCTACTTTCGGATGCAACAGGAATTTTTCGATTTCCTCAATCCGTTCGCGAGATATGGGAGTTTGAAGTTAAGGAATGTTTGAGAAACCATCCAAATTTTCGCAAGTCTGATACACGAAACCAATAACTACCATGGCCTAGGGGAAAAATACACATACCGTTGTAATCGGCAGAGTTTCTACTTTCAGATGCAACAGAAATTTTTCGGAATCGTCAATCCGTTCGTGAAATATCGGAGTTTGGAGTTATGGGATGGTTGAGAAACCATCAAAGTTTTCGCAATTCTGATGCTAGAAACGAATAACTGGAATGGCCTAGGGGAAAAATACACATACCGTTGTAATCGGGCGATCTTCTACCTTCAGTTGCAACAGGAATTTCTCGTTTTCCTCAATCCATTGGCTAGATATAGTAGTTTGAAGTGAAGGAATGGTTGAGAACACATCAAAATTTTCGCAAGTCTGATACTTGAGACCAATAACTACTATGGCCTAGGGCATAAATACACATACCGTTGTAATGGGACCAGTTTCTACTTTCAGATGCATCAGGATTTTCTCGATTTCCTCAATCCGTTCGCGAGATATGGGAGTTTGAAGTTAAGGAATGGTTGAGAAACCATCCAAATTTTCGCAAGTCTGATACACGAAAACAATAACTACTATGGCCTTGGGGAAAAATACACATACCGTTGTAATCGGGCGAGTTTCTTCTTTCAGATGCAACAGGAATTTCTCGAGTTCGTTAATCCGTTCGCGAGATATGGGAGTTTGAAGTTAAGGAATGGTTGAGAAACCATCAAAATTTTCGCAAGTCTGATACTCGAAACCAATAACTACTATGGCCTAGAGGAAAAATACACATACCGCTGCAGTCGGGCGTGTTTCTGCTATCAGATGCAACAGGAATTTCTCGAGTTAGTCAATCCGTTCGCGAGATATGGGAGTTTGAAGTTAAGGAATGTTTGAGAAACCATCAAAATTATCGCAAGTCTGATACACGAAACCAATAACTACTATGGCCTTGGAGAAAAATACACATACCGTTGTAATCGGGCGAGTTTCTACTTTCAGATGCAACAGGAATTTTTCGATTTCCTCAATCCGTTCGCGAGATATGGGAGTTTGAAGTTAAGGAATGTTTGAGAAACCATCCAAATTTTCGCAAGTTGATACACGAAACCAATAACTACTATGGCCTAGGGGAAAAATACACATACCGTTGTAATCGGCAGAGTTTCTACTTTCAGATGCAACAGAAATTTTTCGGATTCGTCAATCCGTTCGCGAAATATCGGAGTTTGGAGTTAAGGGATGGTTGAGAAACCATCAAAGTTTTCGCAATTCTGATGCTAGAAACGAATAACTGGAATGGCCTAGGGGAAAAATACACATACCGTTGTAATCGGGCGAGCTTCTGCTTTCAGTTGCAACAGGAATTTCTCGTTTTCCTCAATCCATTGGCGAGATATAGGAGTTTGAAGTGAAGGAATGGTTGAGAACACATCAAAATTTTCGCAAGTCTGATACTTGAGACCAATAACTACTATGGCCTAGGGCATAAGTACACATACCGTTTTATTGGGACCAGTTTCTACTTTCAGATGCATCAGGAATTTCTCGATTTCCTCAATCCATTCGCGAGATATAGGAGTTTGAAGTGAAGGAATGGTTGAGAAACCATCAAAATTTTCGAAAGTCTGATACTCGAAACGAATAACTACTATGTCCTAGAGCATAAATACACATACCGTTGTATTCGGGCGAGTTTCTACTTTCAGATGCAACAGGATTTTCTCGATTTCCTCAATCCGTTCTCGAGATATGGGAGTTTGAAGTTAAGGAATGGTTGAGAAACCATCCAAATTTTCGCAAGTCTGATACACGAAACCAATAACTACTATGGCCTTGGGGAAAAATACACATACCGTTGTAATCGGGCGAGTTTCTTCTTTCAGATGCAACAGGAATTTCTGGAGTTCGTTAATCCGTTCGCGAGATATGGGAGTTTGAAGTTAAGGAATGGTTGAGAAACCATCAAAATTTTCGCAAGTCTGATACTCGAAACCAATAACTACTATGGCCTTGGAGAAAAATACACATACCGTTGTAATCGGGCGAGTTTCTACTTTCAGGTGCAACAGGAATTTTTCGATTTCCTCAATCCGTTCGCGAGATATGGGAGTTTGAACTGAAGGAATAGTTGAGAAACCATCAAAATTTTTGCAAGTCTGATACTCGAAACGAATAACTACTATGTCCTAGAGCATAAATACACATACCGTTGCAATCGGACCAGTTTCTACTTTCAGATGCAACAGGAATTTCTCGATTTCCTCAATCCGTTCGCGAGATATGGGAGTTTGAACTGAAGGAATAGTTGAGAAACCATCAAAATTTTTGCAAGTCTGATACTCGAAACGAATAACTACTATGTCCTAGAGCAAAAATACACATACCGTTGTAATCGGGCGAGTTTCTACTTTCAGATGCAACAGGAATTTCTCGATTTCCTCAATCCGTTCGCGAGATATGGGAGTTTGAACTGAAGGAATAGTTGAGAAACCATCAAAATTTTTGCAAGTCGGATACTCGAAACGAATAACTACTATGTCCTAGAGCATAAATACACATACCGTTGCAATCGGACCAGTTTCTACTTTCAGATGCATCAGGATTTTCTCGATTTCCTCAATCCGTTCGCGAGATATGGGAGTTTGAACTGAAGGAATAGTTGAGAAACCATCAAAATTTTTGCAAGTCTGATACTCGAAACGAATAACTACTATGTCTTGGAGCAAAAATACACATACCGTTGTAATCGGGCGAGTTTCTACTTTAAGATGCAACAGGAATTTTTCGATTTCCTCAATCCGTTCGCGAGATATGGGAGTTTGAAGTTAAGGAATGTTTGAGAAACCATCCAAATTTTCGCAAGTCTGATACACGAAACCAATAACTACTATGGCCTTGGAGAAAAATACACATACCGTTGTAATCGGGCGAGTTTCTACTTTCAGGTGCAACAGGAATTTTTCGATTTCCTCAATCCGTTCGCGAGATATGGGAGTTTGAAGTTAAGGAATGTTTGAGAAACCATCCAAATTTTCGCAAGTCTGATACACGAAACCAATAACTACTATGGCCTTGGAGAAAAATACACATACCGTTCTAATCGGGCGAGTTTCTACTTTCAGATGCAACAGGAATTTTTCGATTTCCTCAATCCGTTCGCGAGATATGGGAGTTTGAAGTTAAGGAATGTTTGAGAAACCATCCAAATTTTCGCATGTCTGATACACGAAACCAATAACTACTATGGCCTAGGGGGAAAAATACACATACCGTTGTTATCGGCAGAGTTTCTACTTTCAGATGCAACAGAAATTTTTCGGATTCGTCAATCCGTTCGCGAAATATCGGAGTTTGGAGTTAAGGGATGGTTGAGAAACCATCAAAGTTTTCGCAATTCTGATGCTAGAAACGAATAACTGGAATGGCCTAGGGGAAAAATACACATACCGTGTTATTGGGACCAGTTTCTACTTTCAGATGCATCAGGAATTTCTCGATTTCCTCAATCCATTCGCGAGATATAGGAGTTTGAAGTGAAGGAATGGTTGAGAAACCAACAAAATTTTCGCAAGTCTGATACTCGAAACGAATAACTACTATGTCCTAGAGCATAAATATACATACCGTTGTATTCGGGCGAGTTTCTACTTTCAGATGCAACAGGATTTTCTCGATTTCCTCAATCCGTTCTCGAGATATGGGAGTTTGAAGTTAAGGAATGGTTGAGAAACCATCCAAATTTTCGCAAGTCTGATACACGAAACCAATAACTACTCTGGCCTTGGGGAAAAATACACATACCGTTGTAATCGGGCGAGTTTCTTCTTTCAGATGCAACAGGAATTTCTGGAGTTCGTTAATCCGTTCGCGAGATATGGGAGTTTGAAGTTAAGGAATGGTTGAGAAACCATCAAAATTTTTGCAAGTCTGATACTCGAAACGAATAACTACTATGTCCTAGAGCATAAATACACATACCGTTGCAATCGGACCAGTTTCTACTTTCAGATGCAACAGGAATTTCTCGATTTCCTCAATCCATTCGCGAGATATAGGAGTTTGAACTGAAGGAATAGTTGAGAAACCATCAAAATTTTTGCAAGTCTGATACTCGAAACCAATAACTACAATGGCCTAGGGGAAAAATACACATACCGTTGTAATCGGGCGAGTTTCTACTTTCAGATGCCACAGGAATTCCTCGATTTCCTCAATCCGTTCGCGAGATATAGGAGTTCGAAGTAAAGGAATGGTTGAGAAACCATCAAAATTTTTGCAAGTCTGATACTCGAAACGAATAACTACTATGTCCTAGAGCATAAATACACATACCGTTGCAATCGGACCAGTTTCTACTTTCAGATGCAACAGGAATTTCTCGATTTCCTCAATCCATTCGCGAGATATAGGAGTTTGAACTGAAGGAATAGTTGAGAAACCATCAAAATTTTTGCAAGTCTGATACTCGAAACGAATAACTACTATGTCCTAGAGCAAAAATACACATACCGTTGTATTCGGGCGAGTTTCTACTTTCAGATGCAACAGGAATTTCTCGATTTCCTCAATCCGTTCGCGAGATATGGGAGTTTGAAGTTAAGGAATGTTTGAGAAACCATCCAAATTTTCGCAAGTCTGATACACGAAACCAATAACTACTATGGCCTTGGAGAAAAATACACATACCGTTGTAATCGGGCGAGTTTCTACTTTCAGATGCAACAGGAATTTTTCGATTTCCTCAATCCGTTCGCGAGATATGGGAGTTTGAAGTTAAGGAATGTTTGAGAAACCATCCAAATTTTCGCAAGTCTGATACACGAAACCAATAACTACTATGGCCTTGGAGAAAAATACACATACCGTTGTAATCGGGCGAGTTTCTACTTTCAGATGCAACAGGAATTTTTCGATTTCCTCAATCCGTTCGCGAGATATGGGAGTTTGAAGTTAAGGAATGTTTGAGAAACCATCCAAATTTTCGCAAGTCTGATACACGAAACCAATAACTACTATGGCCTTGGAGAAAAATACACATACCGTTGTAATCGGGCGAGTTTCTACTTTCAGGTGCAACAGGAATTTTTCGATTTCCTCAATCCGTTCGCGAGATATGGGAGTTTGAACTGAAGGAATAGTTGAGAAACCATCAAAATTTTTGCAAGTCTGATACTCGAAACGAATAACTACTATGTCCTAGAGCATAAATACACATACCGTTGCAATCGGACCAGTTTCTACTTTCAGATGCAACAGGAATTTCTCGATTTCCTCAATCCGTTCGCGAGATATGGGAGTTTGAACTGAAGGAATAGTTGAGAAACCATCAAAATTTTTGCAAGTCTGATACTCGAAACGAATAACTACTATGTCCTAGAGCAAAAATACACATACCGTTGTAATCGGGCGAGTTTCTACTTTCAGATGCAACAGGAATTTCTCGATTTCCTCAATCCGTTCGCGAGATATGGGAGTTTGAACTGAAGGAATAGTTGAGAAACCATCAAAATTTTTGCAAGTCTGATACTCGAAACGAATAACTACTATGTCCTAGAGCATAAATACACATACCGTTGCAATCGGACCAGTTTCTACTTTCAGATGCATCAGGATTTTCTCGATTTCCTCAATCCGTTCGCGAGATATGGGAGTTTGAACTGAAGGAATAGTTGAGAAACCATCAAAATTTTTGCAAGTCTGATACTCGAAACGAATAACTACTATGTCTTGGAGCAAAAATACACATACCGTTGTAATCGGGCGAGTTTCTACTTTAAGATGCAACAGGAATTTTTCGATTTCCTCAATCCGTTCGCGAGATATGGGAGTTTGAAGTTAAGGAATGTTTGAGAAACCATCCAAATTTTCGCAAGTCTGATACACGAAACCAATAACTACTATGGCCTTGGAGAAAAATACACATACCGTTGTAATCGGGCGAGTTTCTACTTTCAGGTGCAACAGGAATTTTTCGATTTCCTCAATCCGTTCGCGAGATATGGGAGTTTGAAGTTAAGGAATGTTTGAGAAACCATCCAAATTTTCGCAAGTCTGATACACGAAACCAATAACTACTATGGCCTTGGAGAAAAATACACATACCGTTCTAATCGGGCGAGTTTCTACTTTCAGATGCAACAGGAATTTTTCGATTTCCTCAATCCGTTCGCGAGATATGGGAGTTTGAAGTTAAGGAATGTTTGAGAAACCATCCAAATTTTCGCATGTCTGATACACGAAACCAATAACTACTATGGCCTAGGGGAAAAATACACATACCGTTGTAATCGGCAGAGTTTCTACTTTCAGATGCAACAGAAATTTTTCGGATTCGTCAATCCGTTCGCGAAATATCGGAGTTTGGAGTTAAGGGATGGTTGAGAAACCATCAAAGTTTTCGCAATTCTGATGCTAGAAACGAATAACTGGAATGGCCTAGGGGAAAAATACACATACCGTGTTATTGGGACCAGTTTCTACTTTCAGATGCATCAGGAATTTCTCGATTTCCTCAATCCATTCGCGAGATATAGGAGTTTGAAGTGAAGGAATGGTTGAGAAACCAACAAAATTTTCGCAAGTCTGATACTCGAAACGAATAACTACTATGTCCTAGAGCATAAATATACATACCGTTGTATTCGGGCGAGTTTCTACTTTCAGATGCAACAGGATTTTCTCGATTTCCTCAATCCGTTCTCGAGATATGGGAGTTTGAAGTTAAGGAATGGTTGAGAAACCATCCAAATTTTCGCAAGTCTGATACACGAAACCAATAACTACTCTGGCCTTGGGGAAAAATACACATACCGTTGTAATCGGGCGAGTTTCTTCTTTCAGATGCAACAGGAATTTCTGGAGTTCGTTAATCCGTTCGCGAGATATGGGAGTTTGAAGTTAAGGAATGGTTGAGAAACCATCAAAATTTTTGCAAGTCTGATACTCGAAACGAATAACTACTATGTCCTAGAGCATAAATACACATACCGTTGCAATCGGACCAGTTTCTACTTTCAGATGCAACAGGAATTTCTCGATTTCCTCAATCCATTCGCGAGATATAGGAGTTTGAACTGAAGGAATAGTTGAGAAACCATCAAAATTTTTGCAAGTCTGATACTCGAAACCAATAACTACAATGGCCTAGGGGAAAAATACACATACCGTTGTAATCGGGCGAGTTTCTACTTTCAGATGCCACAGGAATTCCTCGATTTCCTCAATCCGTTCGCGAGATATAGGAGTTCGAAGTAAAGGAATGGTTGAGAAACCATCAAAATTTTTGCAAGTCTGATACTCGAAACGAATAACTACTATGTCCTAGAGCATAAATACACATACCGTTGCAATCGGACCAGTTTCTACTTTCAGATGCAACAGGAATTTCTCGATTTCCTCAATCCATTCGCGAGATATAGGAGTTTGAACTGAAGGAATAGTTGAGAAACCATCAAAATTTTTGCAAGTCTGATACTCGAAACGAATAACTACTATGTCCTAGAGCAAAAATACACATACCGTTGTAATCGGGCGAGTTTCTACTTTCAGATGCAACAGGAATTTCTCGATTTCCTCAATCCGTTCGCGAGATATGGGAGTTTGAAGTTAAGGAATGTTTGAGAAACCATCCAAATTTTCGCAAGTCTGATACACGAAACCAATAACTACTATGGCCTTGGAGAAAAATACACATACCGTTGTAATCGGGCGAGTTTCTACTTTCAGATGCAACAGGAATTTTTCGATTTCCTCAATCCGTTCGCGAGATATGGGAGTTTGAAGTTAAGGAATGTTTGAGAAACCATCCAAATTTTCGCAAGTCTGATACACGAAACCAATAACTACTATGGCCTAGGGGAAAAATACACATACCGTTGTAATCGGCAGAGTTTCTACTTTCAGATGCAACTGAAATTTTTCGGATTCGTCAATCCGTTCGCGAAATATCGGAGTTTGGAGTTAAGGGATGGTTGAGAAACCATCAAAGTTTTCGCAATTCTGATGCTAGAAACGAATAACTGGAATGGTCTAGGGGAAAAATACACATACCGTTGTAATCGGGCGAGCTTTTACTTTCAGTTGCAACAGGAATTTCTCGTTTTCCTCAATCCATTGGCGAGATATAGGAGTTTGAAGTGAAGGAATGGTTGAGAAACCATCAAAATTTTTGCAAGTCTGATACTCGAAACGAATAACTACTATGTCCTAGAGCATAAATACACATACCGTTGCAATCGGACCAGTTTCTACTTTCAGATGCAACAGGAATTTCTCGATTTTCTCAATCCATTCGCGAGATATAGGAGTTTGAACTGAAGGAATAGTTGAGAAACCATCAAAATTTTGGAAGTCTGATACTCGAAACGAATAACTACTATGTCCTAGAGCAAAAATACACATACCGTTGTAATCGGGCGAGTTTCTACTTTCAGATGCAACAGGAATTTTTCGATTTCCTCAATCCGTTCGCGAGATATGGGAGTTTGAAGTTAAGGAATGTTTGAGAAACCATCCAAATTTTCGCAAGTCTGATACACGAAACCAATAACTACTATGGCCTTGGAGAAAAATACACATACCGTTGTAATCGGGCGAGTTTCTACTTTCAGATGCAACAGAAATTTTTCGGATTCGTCAATCCGTTCGCGAAATATCGGAGTTTGGAGTTAAGGGATGGTTGAGAAACCATCGAAGTTTTCGCAATTCTGATGCTAGAAACGAATAACTGGAATGGCCTAGGGGAAAAATACACATACCGTTGTAATCGGGCGAGCTTCTACTTTCAGTTGCAACAGGAATTTCTCGTTTTCCTCAATCCATTGGCGAGATATCGGAGTTTGAAGTGAAGGAATGGTTGAGAACACATCAAAATTTTCGCAAGTCTGATACTTGAGACCAATAACTACTATAGCCTAGGGCATAAATACACATACCGTGTTATTGGGACCAGTTTTTACTTTCAGATGCATCAGGAATTTCTCGATTTCCTCAATCCATTCGCGAGATATAGGAGTTTGAAGTGAAGGAATGGTTGAGAAACCATCAAAATTTTCGCAAGTCTGATACTCGAAACGAATAACTACTATGTCCTAGAGCATAAATACACATACCGTTGTATTCGGGCGAGTTTCTACTTTCAGATGCAACAGGATTTTCTCGATTTCCTCAATCCGTTCTCGAGATATGGGAGTTTGAAATTAAGGAATGGTTGAGAAACCATCCAAATTTTCGCAAGTCTGATACACGAAACCAATAACTACAATGGCCTAGGGGAAAAATACACATACCGTTGTAATCGGGCGAGTTTCTACTTTCAGATGCAACAGCAATTTCTCGATTTCCTCTTTCCGTTCGCGAAATATGGGAGTTTGAAGTGAAGGAATGGTTGAGAAACCATCCAAATTTTCGCAAGTCTGGTTCACGAAACCAATAACTACTATGGCCTTGGGGAAAAATACACATACCGTTGTAATCGGGCGAGTTTCTACTTTCAGATGCAACAGGAATTTCTCGATTTCCTCAATCCGATCGCGAGATATAGGAGTTTGAAGTGAAGGAATGGTTGAGAAATCATCAAAATTTTCGCATGTCTGATACTCGAAACCAATAACTGCTATGGCCTAGGGGAAAAATACACACACCGTTCTAATCGGGCGAGTTTCTACTTTCAGGTGCAACAGGAATTTCTCGATTTCCTCATTCCGTTCGCGAGATATAGGAGTTTGAAGTGAAGGAATGGTTGAGAACCCATCAAAATATTCGCAAGTCTGATACTCGAAACGAATAACTACTATGTCCTAGAGCAAAAATACACATACCGTTCATATCGGGCGAGCTTCTGCGTTCAGATGCAACAGGAATTTTTCGATTTCCTCAATCCGTTCGCGAGATATGGGAGTTTGAAGTTAAGGAATGTTTGAGAAACCATCCAAATTTTCGCAAGTCTGATACACGAAACCAATAACTACCATGGCCTAGGGGAAAAATACACATACCGTTGTAATGGGACCAGTTTCTACTTTCAGATGCCTCAGGATTTTCTCGATTTCCTCAATCCGTTCGCGAGATATGGGAGTTTGAAGTTAAGGAATGGTTGAGAAACCATCCAAATTTTCGCAAGTCTGATACACGAAACCAATAACTACTATGGCCTTGGGGAAAAATACACATACCGTTGTAATCGGGCGAGTTTCTTCTTTCAGATGCAACAGGAATTTCTCGAGTTCGTTAATCCGTTCGCGAGATGTGGGAGTTTGAAGTTAAGGAATGGTTGAGAAACCATCAAAATTTTCGCAAGTCTGATACTCGAAACCAATAACTACTATGGCCTAGAGGAAAAATACACATACCGCTGCAGTTGGGCGTGTTTCTGCTATCAATGCAACAGGAATTTCTCGAGTTAGTCAATCCGTTCGCGAGATATGGGAGTTTGAAGTTAAGGAATGTTTGAGAAACCATCAAAATTTTCGCAAGTCTGATACACGAAACCAATAACTACAATGGCCTAGGGGAAAAATACACATACCCTTGTAATCGGGAGAGTTTCTACTTTCAGATGCAACAGAAATTTTTCGGATTCGTCGATCCGTTCGCGAAATATCGGAGTTTGGAGTTAAGGGATGGTTGAAAAACCGTCAAAATTTTCGCAATTCTAATGCTAGAAACGAATAACTGGAATGGCCTAGGGGAAAAATACACATACCGTTGTAATCGGGCGAGTTTCTACTTTCAGATGCAACAGGAATTTCTCCATTTCCTCAATCCGTTCGCGAGATATAGGAGTTTGAAGTGAAGGAATGGTCGAGAAACCATCAAAATTTTCGCAAGTCTGATACTCGAAACGAATAACTACTATGTCCTAGAGCAAAAATACACATACCGTTCATATCGGGCGAGCTTCTGCGTTCAGATGCAACAGGAATTTTTCGATTTCCTCAATCCGTTCGCGAGATATGGGAGTTTGATGTTAAGGAATGGTTGAGAAACCATCAAAATATTCGCAAGTCTGATACTCGAAACGAATAACTACTATGTCCTAGAGCATAAATACACATACCGTTGTAATCGGGCGAGTTTCTACTTTCAGATGCAACAGCAATTTCTCGATTTCCTCAATCCGTTCGCGAAATATGGGAGTTTGAAGTTAAGGAATGGTTGAGAAACCATCCAAATTTTCGAAAGTCAGGACACGAAACCAATAACTACTATGGCCTTGGGGAAAAATACACACACCGTTCTAATCGGGCGATCTTCTACTTTCAGATGCAACAGGAATTTCTCGATTTCCTCAATCCGTTCGCGAGATATAGGAGTGTGAAGTGAAGGAATGGTTGAGAACCCATCAAAATATTCGCAAGTCTGATACTCGAAACCAATAACTACAATGGCCTAGAGGAAAAATACACATACCGTTTAATCGGGCGAGTTTCTACTTTCAGATGCAACAGCAATTTCTCGATTTCTTCAATCCGTTCGCGAAAAATGGGAGTTTGAAGTTAAGGAATGGTTGAGAAACCATCCAAATTTTCGCATGTCTGGTACACGAAACCAATAACTACTACTGCCTTGGGGAAAAATACACATACCGTTGTAATCGGGAGAGTTTCTTCTTTCAGATGCAACAGGAATTTCTGGAGTTCGTTAATCCGTTCGCGAGATATGGGAGTTTGAAGTTAAGGAATGGTTGAGAAACCATCAAAATATTCGCAAGTCTGATACTCGAAACCAATAACTAAAATGGCCTAGGGGAAAAACACACATACCGTTGTAATCGGGCGATCTTCTACTTTCAGATGCAACAGGAGTTTCTCGATTTTCTCATTCCGTTCACGAGATATAGGAGATTGAAGTTAAGGAATGGTTGAGAACCCATCACAATTTTCGCAAATCTGATACTTGAGACCAATAACTACTATGGCCTAGGGCATAAATACACATACCGTTGCAATCGGACCAGTTTCTACTTTCAGATGCAACAGGAATTTCTCGATATCCTCAATCCATTCGCGAGATATAGGAGTTTGAAGTGAAGGAATGGTTGAGAAACCATCAAAATTTTTGCAAGTCTGATACTCGAAACGAATAACTACAATGGCCTAGGGGAAAAACACACATACCGTTGTAATCGGGCGAGTTTCCACATTCAGATGCAAGAGGAATTTCTCGATTTCCACAAACCGTTCGCGAGATATAGAGGTTTGAAGTGAAGGAATGGTTGAGAAACCATCAAAATTTTCGCAAGTCTGATACTCGAAACCAATAACTACTATGGCCTAGAGGAAAAATACACATACCGCTTCAGTCGGGCGTGTTTCTGCTATCAGATGCAACAGGAATTTCTCGATTTCCTCAATCCGTTCGCGAGATATAGGAGTGCGAAGTGAGGAATGGTTGAGAACCCATCAAAATATTCGCAAGTCTGATACTCGAAACCAATAACTACAATGGCCTAGGGGAAAAATAGACATACCGTTTAATCGGGCGAGTTTCTACTTTCAGATGCAATAGCAATTTCTCGATTTCCTCAATCCGTTCGCGACATATGGGAGTTTGAAGTTAAGGAATTGTTGAGAAACCATCCAAATTTTCGCAAGTCTGGTACACGAAACCAATAACTACAATGGCCTAGGGGAAAAATCCACATACCGTTGTAATCGGGAGAGTTTCTACTTTCAGATGCAACAGAAATTTTTCGGATTCGTCAATCCGTTCGCGAGATATGGGAGTTTGAAATTAAGGAATGGTTGAGAAACCATCAAAATTTTCGCAAGTCTGATACACGAAACCAATAACTACTATGCCCTAGAGGAAAAATACACATACCGCTGTAATCGGGCGAGTTTCTACTTTCAGATGCAACAGGAATTTCTCGATTTCGTCAATCCGTTCGCGAAATATCGGAGTTTGAAGTGAAGGAATGGGTGAGAATCCATCAAAATATTCGCATGTCTGATACTCGAAACCAATAACTACAATGGCCTAGGGGAAAAATACAGATACCGTTGTAATCGGGCGAGTTTCTACATTCAGATGCAACAGGAATTTCTCGATTTCCTCAATCCCTTCGCGAGATATGGGAGTTTGAAATTAAGGAATGGTTGAGAAACCATCCAAATTTTCGCAAGTCTGGTACACGAAACCAATAACTACAATGGCCTAGGGGAAAAATCCACATACCGTTGTAATCGGGAGAGTTTCTACTTTCAGATGCAACAGAAATTTTTCGGATTCGTCAATCCGTTCGCGAGATATGGGAGTTTGAAATTAAGGAATGGTTGAGAAACCATCAAAATTTTCGCAAGTCTGATACACGAAACCAATAACTACTATGCCCTAGAGGAAAAATACACATACCGCTGTAATCGGGCGAGTTTCTACTTTCAGATGCAACAGGAATTTCTCGATTTCGTCAATCCGTTCGCGAAATATCGGAGTTTGAAGTGAAGGAATGGTTGAGAAACCATCAAAATTTTCGCAAGTCTGATACTCGAAATGAGTAACTACTATGGCCTAGGGCAAAAATACACATACCGTTGTAATCGGGCGAGTTTCTACATTCAGATGCAACAGGAATTTTTCGATTTCCTCAATCCATTCGCGAGACATAGGAGTTCGAAGTGAAGGAATGGTTGAGAAACCATCAAAATTTTTGCAAGTCTGACACTCGAAACGAATAACTACTCTGTCCTAGAGCAAAAATACACATACCGTTGTAATCGGGCGAGTTTCTACATTCAGATGCAACAGGAATTTCTCGATTTCGTCAATCCGTTCGCGAAATATCGGAGTTTGATGTGAAGGAATGGTTGAGAATCCATCAAAATATTCGCATGTCTGATACACGAAACCAATAACTACTATGGCCTTGGGGAAAAATACACGTACCGTTGTATTCGGGCGAGTTTCTACTTTCAGATGCAACAGGAATTTCTCGATTTCCTCAATCCGTTCGCGAGATATAGGAGTTTGAAGTGAAGGAATGGTTGAGAAACCATCAAAATATTCGCAAGTCTGATACACGAAACCAATAACTACAATGGCCTAGGGGAAAAATACACATACCTTTGTAATCGGGCGAGTTTCTACATTCAGATGCAACAGGAATTTCTCGACTTCCTCAATCCGTTCGCGAGATATAGGAGTTTGAAGTGAAGGAATGGTTGAGAAACCATCAAAATTTTCGCAAGTCTGATACTCGAAAAGAATAACTACTATGGCCTAGGGCAAAAATACACACACCGTTCTAATCGGGAGAGTTTCTGCTTTCATATGCTACAGAAATTTTTCGGATTCGTCAATCCGTTCGCGAAATATAGAAGTTTGAAGTGAAGGAACGGTTGAGAAACCATCAAAATTTTCGCAAGTCTGATACTCGAAACCAATAACTACTATGGCCTAGAGAAAAAATACACATACCGCTGTGGTCGGGCGTGTTTCTGCTATCAGATGCAACAGGAATTTCTCGAGTTAGCCAATCCGTTCGCGAGATATGGGAGTTTGATGTTGAAGAATGGTTGTGAAACCATCAAAATTTTCGCAATTCTGATGCTAGAAACGAATAACTGGAATGGCCTAGGGGAAAAATTCACATACGGTTGTAATCGGGCGAGTTTCTACTTTCAGATCCAATAGGAATTTCTCGATTTCCTCAATCCGTTCGCGATACATAGGAGTTTGAAGTGAAGGAATGGTTGAGAAATCATCAAAATTTTCGCAAGCCTGATACCCGAAACCTATAACTACTATGGCCTAGGGGAAAAATACACATACCGCTGTAATCGGGCGAGTTTCTACTTTCAGATGCAACAGGAATTTCTCGATTTCGTCAATCCGTTCGCGAAATATCGGAGTTTGAAGTGAAGGAATGGGTGAGAATCCATCAAAATATTCGCATGCCTGATACTCGAAACCAATAACTACAATGGCCTAGGGGAAAAATACAGATACCGTTGTAATCGGGCGAGTTTCTACATTCAGATGCAACAGGAATTTCTCGATTTGCTCAATCCCTTCGCGAGATATAGGAGTTTGAAGTGAAGGAATGGTTGAGAATCCATCAAAATTTTCGCAAGTCTGATACTCGAAACGAGTAACTACTATGGCCTAGGGCAAAAATACACATACCGTTGTATTCGGGCGAGTTTCTACTTTCAGATGCAACAGGAATTTCTCGATTTCCTCAATCCGTTCCCGAGATATAGGAGTGTGAAGTGAAGGAATGGTTGAGAAACCATCAAAATTTTTGCAAGTCTGATACTCGAAACGAATAACTAGTATGGCCTAGAGGAGAAATACACATACCGCTGTAATCGGGCGAGTTTCTACTTTCAGATGCAACAGGAATTTCTCGATTTCGTCAATCCGTTCGCGAAATATCGGAGTTTGAAGTGAAGGAATGGTTGAGAAACCATCAAAATTTTCGCAAGTCTGATACTCGAAATGAGTAACTACTATGGCCTAGGGCAAAAATACACATACCGTTGTAATCGGGCGAGTTTCTACATTCAGATGCAACAGGAATTTTTCGATTTCCTCAATCCATTCGCGAGACATAGGAGTTTGAAGTGAAGGAATGGTTGAGAAACCATCAAAATTTTTGCAAGTCTGACACTCGAAACGAATAACTACTCTGTCCTAGAGCAAAAATACACATACCGTTGTAATCGGGCGAGTTTCTACATTCAGATGCAACAGGAATTTCTCGATTTCGTCAATCCGTTCGCGAAATATCGGAGTTTGATGTGAAGGAATGGTTGAGAAACCATCAAAATTTTCGCAAGTCTGATACTCGAAAAGAATAACTACTATGGCCTAGGGCAAAAATACACACACCGTTCTAATCGGGAGAGTTTCTGCTTTCATATGCTACAGAAATTTTTCGGATTCGTCAATCCGTTCGCGAAATATAGAAGTTTGAAGTGAAGGAACGGTTGAGAAACCATCAAAATTTTCGCAAGTCTGATACTCGAAACCAATAACTACTATGGCCTAGAGAAAAAATACACATACCGCTGTGGTCGGGCGTGTTTCTGCTATCAGATGCAACAGGAATTTCTCGAGTTAGCCAATCCGTTCGCGAGATATGGGAGTTTGATGTTGAAGAATGGTTGTGAAACCATCAAAATTTTCGCAGTTCTGATGCTAGAAACGAATAACTGGAATGGCCTAGGGGAAAAATTCACATACGGTTGTAATCGGGCGAGTTTCTACTTTCAGATCCAATAGGAATTTCTCGATTTCCTCAATCCGTTCGCGATACATAGGAGTTTGAAGTGAAGGAATGGTTGAGAAATCATCAAAATTTTCGCAAGCCTGATACCCGAAACCTATAACTACTATGGCCTAGGGGAAAAATACACATACCGTTGTAATCGGGCGAGTTTCTACATTCAGATGCAACAGGAATTTCTCGATTTCGTCAATCCGTTCGCGAAATATCGGAGTTTGATGTGAAGGAATCGTTGAGAATCCATCAAAATATTCGCATGTCTGATACACGAAACCAATAACTACTATGGCCTTGGGGAAAAATACACGTACCGCTGTAATCGGGCGAGCTTCTGCTTTCAGATGCAACAGGAATTTCCCGAATTAGTCAATCCGTTCGCGAGATATGGTTGTTTGAAGTTAAGGAATGGTTGAGAAGCCATCAAAATTTTCGCAAGTCTGATACTCGAAACGAATAATTACTATGTCCTAGAGCAAAAATACACATACCGTTGTATTCGGGCGAGTTTCTACTTTCAGATGCAACAGGAATTTCTCGATTTCCTCAATCCGTTCGCGAGATATAGGAGTTTGAAGTGAAGGAATGGTTGAGAAACCATCAAAATATTCGCAAGTCTGATACACGAAACCAATAACTACAATGGCCTAGGGGAAAAACACACATACCTTTGTAATCGGGCGAGTTTCTACATTCAGATGCAACAGGAATTTCTCGACTTCCTCAATCCGTTCGCGAGATATAGGAGTTTGAAGTGAAGGAATGGTTGAGAACCCATCAAAATATTCGCAAGTCTGATACACGAAACCAATAACTACTATGCCCTAGAGGAAAAATACACATACCGCTGTAATCGGGCGAGTTTCTACTTTCAGATGCAACAGGAATTTCTCGATTTCGTCAATCCGTTCGCGAAATATCGGAGTTTGAAGTGAAGGAATGGGTGAGAATCCATCAATATATTCGCATGTCTGATACTCGAAACCAATAACTACAATGGCCTAGGGGAAAAATACAGATACCGTTGTAATCGGGCGAGTTTCTACATTCAGATGCAACAGGAATTTCTCGATTTCCTCAATCCCTTCGCGAGATATAGGAGTTTGAAGTGAAGGAATGGTTGAG
Organism: Ptiloglossa arizonensis; assembly: GCF_051014685.1. Taxonomy (NCBI): domain Eukaryota; kingdom Metazoa; phylum Arthropoda; class Insecta; order Hymenoptera; family Colletidae; genus Ptiloglossa; species Ptiloglossa arizonensis. The sequence goes on along the minus strand of NW_027478638.1, from coordinate 74,149 downwards.
AATCCATCAAAATTTTCGCAAGTCTGATACTCGAAACGAGTAACTACTATGGCCTAGGGCAAAAATACACATACCGTTGTAATCGGGCGAGTTTTTACATTCAGATGCAACAGGAATTTCTCGATTTCGTCAATCCGTTCGCGAGATATGGGAGTTTGAAATTAAGGAATGGTTGAGAAACCATCAAAATTTTCGCAAGTCTGATACTCGAAACGAGTAACTACTATGGCCTAGGGCAAAAATACACATACCGTTGTATTCGGGCGAGTTTCTACTTTCAGATGCAACAGGAATTTCTCGATTTCCTCAATCCGTTCGCGAGATATAGGAGTTTGAAGTGAAGGAATGTTTGAGAAACCATCAAAATTTTTGCAAGTCTGATACTCGAAACGAATAACTAGTATGGCCTAGAGGAAAAATACACATTCCGCTGTAATCGGGCGAGTTTCTACTTTCAGATGCAACAGGAATTTCTCGATTTCGTCAATCCGTTCGCGAAATATCGGAGTTTGAAGTGAAGGAATGGTTGAGAATCCATCAAAATATTCGAATGTCTGATACTCGAAACGAATAACTACTATGTCCTAGAGCAAAAATACACATACCGTTGTATTCGGGCGAGTTTCTACTTTCAGATGCAACAGGAATTTCTCGATTTCCTCAATCCGTTCGCGAGATATAGGAGTTTGAAGTGAAGGAATGGTTGAGAAACCATGAAAATTTTCGCAAGTCTGATACTCGAATTGAGTAACTACTATGGCCTAGGGCAAAAATACACATACCGTTGTATTCGGGCGAGTTTCTACTTTCAGATGCAACAGGAATTTCTCGATTTCCTCAATCCGTTCGCGAGATATAGGAGTTTGAAGTGAAGGAATGGTTGAGAAACCATCAAAATTTTTGCAAGTCTGATACTCGAAACGAATAACTAGTATGGCCTAGAGGAAAAATACACATTCCGCTGTAATCGGGCGAGTTTCTACTTTCAGATGCAACAGGAATTTCTCGATTTCGTCAATCCGTTCGCGAAATATCGGAGTTTGAAGTGAAGGAATGGTTGAGAATCCATCAAAATATTCGAATGTCTGATACTCGAAACGAATAACTACTATGTCCTAGAGCAAAAATACACATACCGTTGTATTCGGGCGAGTTTCTACTTTCAGATGCAACAGGAATTTCTCGATTTCCTCAATCCGTTCGCGAGATATAGGAGTTTGAAGTGAAGGAATGGTTGAGAAACCATGAAAATTTTCGCAAGTCTGATACTCGAATTGAGTAACTACTATGGCCTAGGGCAAAAATACACATACCGTTGTATTCGGGCGAGTTTCTACTTTCAGATGCAACAGGAATTTCTCGATTTCCTCAATCCGTTCGCGAGATATAGGAGTTTGAAGTGAAGGAATGGTTGAGAAACCATCAAAATTTTTGCAAGTCTGATACTCGAAACGAATAACTAGTATGGCCTAGAGGAAAAATACACATTCCGCTGTAATCGGGCGAGTTTCTACTTTCAGATGCAACAGGAATTTCTCGATTTCGTCAATCGGTTCGCGAAATATCGGAGTTTGAAGTGAAGGAATGGTTGAGAATCCATCAAAATATTCGAATGTCTGATACTCGAAACGAATAACTACTATGTCCTAGAGCAAAAATACACATACCGTTGTATTCGGGCGAGTTTCTACTTTCAGATGCAACAGGAATTTCTCGATTTCCTCAATCCGTTCGCGAGATGTAGGAGTTTGAAGTGAAGGAATGGTTGAGAAACCATCAAAATTTTCGCAAGTCTGATACTCGAAATGAGTAACTACTATGGCCTAGGGGAAAAATACACATACCGTTGTAATCGGTTGAGTTTCTACTTTCAGATGCAACAGGAATTTCTCGAGTTAGTCAATCCGTTCGCGAGATATGGGAGTTTGATGTTGAAGGATGGTTGAGAAACCATCAAAATTTTCGCAATTCTGATGCTAGAAACGAACAACTGGAAAGGCCTAGGGGAAAAATACACATACCGCTGTAATCGGGCGAGTTTCTACTATCAGATGCAACAGCAATTTCTCGATTTCCTCAATCCGATCGCGAAATATAGAAGTTTGAAGTTAAGGAATGGTTGAGAAACCATCAAAATTTTCGCAAGTCTGATACTCGAAACGAATAACTACATTGGCCTAGGGGAAAAACACACATACCGTTGTAATCGGGCGAGTTTCTACATTCAGATGCAACAGGAATTTCTCGATTTCCACAAACCGTTTGCGAGATATAGGAGTTTGAAGTGAAGGAATGGTAGAGAAACCATCAAAATTTTCGCAAGTCTGATAATCGAAACCAATATCTACTATGGCCCCGGGGGAAAATACACATACCGTTGTAATCGGGCGAGTTTCTGCTTTCAGATGCAACAGGAATTTCTCGAGTTCGTCAATCCGTTCGCGAGATATGGGAGTTTGAAGTTAAGGAATGGTTGAGAAACCATCAAAATATTCGCAAGTCTGATACTCGAAACCAATAACTACAATGGCCTAGGGGAGAAATACACATACCGTTGTAATCGGTTGAGTTTCTACTTTCAGATGCAACAGGAATTTCTCGAGTTCGTCAATCCGTTCGCCAGATATGTGAGTTTGAAGTTAAGGAATGGTTGAGAAACCATCAAAATATTCGCAAGTCTGATACTCGAAACCAATATCTACTATGGCCCCGGGGAAAAATACACATACCGTTGTAATCGGTCGAGTTTCTACTTTCAGATGCAACAGCAATTTCTCGATTTCCTCAATCTGTTCGCGAGATATGGGAGTTTGAAGTTAAGGAATGGTAGAGAAACCGTCCAAATTTTCGCAAGTCTGGTACACGAAACCAATAACTACTATGGCCTTGGGAAAATACACATACCGTTGTAATCGGGCGAGTTTCTTCTTTCAGATGCAACAGGAATTTCTCGAGTTCGTCAATCCGTTCGCGAGATATGGGAGTTTGAAGTGAAGGAATGGTTGCGAATCCATCAAAATATTCGAATGTCTGATACTCGAAACGAATAACTACTATGTCCTAGAGCACAAATACACACACCGTTCTAATCGGGAGAGTTTCTGCTTTCATATGCTACAGAAATTTTTCGGATTCGTCAATCCGTTCGCGAAATATAGAAGTTTGAAGTGAAGGAACGGTTGAGAAACCATCAAAATTTTCGCAAGTCTGATACTCGAAACCAATAACTACTATGGCCTAGAGAAAAAATACACATACCGCTGTGGTCGGGCGTGTTTCTGCTATCAGATGCAACAGGAATTTCTCGAGTTAGCCAATCCGTTCGCGAGATATGGGAGTTTGATGTTGAAGAATGGTTGTGAAACCATCAAAATTTTCGCAGTTCTGATGCTAGAAACGAATAACTGGAATGGCCTAGGGGAAAAATTCACATACGGTTGTAATCGGGCGAGTTTCTACTTTCAGATCCAATAGGAATTTCTCGATTTCCTCAATCCGTTCGCGATACATAGGAGTTTGAAGTGAAGGAATGGTTGAGAAATCATCAAAATTTTCGCAAGCCTGATACCCGAAACCTATAACTACTATGGCCTAGGGGAAAAATACACATACCGTTGTAATCGGGCGAGTTTCTACATTCAGATGCAACAGGAATTTCTCGATTTCGTCAATCCGTTCGCGAAATATCGGAGTTTGATGTGAAGGAATCGTTGAGAATCCATCAAAATATTCGCATGTCTGATACACGAAACCAATAACTACTATGGCCTTGGGGAAAAATACACGTACCGCTGTAATCGGGCGAGCTTCTGCTTTCAGATGCAACAGGAATTTCCCGAATTAGTCAATCCGTTCGCGAGATATGGTTGTTTGAAGTTAAGGAATGGTTGAGAAGCCATCAAAATTTTCGCAAGTCTGATACTCGAAACGAATAATTACTATGTCCTAGAGCAAAAATACACATACCGTTGTATTCGGGCGAGTTTCTACTTTCAGATGCAACAGGAATTTCTCGATTTCCTCAATCCGTTCGCGAGATATAGGAGTTTGAAGTGAAGGAATGGTTGAGAAACCATCAAAATATTCGCAAGTCTGATACACGAAACCAATAACTACAATGGCCTAGGGGAAAAACACACATACCTTTGTAATCGGGCGAGTTTCTACATTCAGATGCAACAGGAATTTCTCGACTTCCTCAATCCGTTCGCGAGATATAGGAGTTTGAAGTGAAGGAATGGTTGAGAACCCATCAAAATATTCGCAAGTCTGATACACGAAACCAATAACTACTATGCCCTAGAGGAAAAATACACATACCGCTGTAATCGGGCGAGTTTCTACTTTCAGATGCAACAGGAATTTCTCGATTTCGTCAATCCGTTCGCGAAATATCGGAGTTTGAAGTGAAGGAATGGGTGAGAATCCATCAATATATTCGCATGTCTGATACTCGAAACCAATAACTACAATGGCCTAGGGGAAAAATACAGATACCGTTGTAATCGGGCGAGTTTCTACATTCAGATGCAACAGGAATTTCTCGATTTCCTCAATCCCTTCGCGAGATATAGGAGTTTGAAGTGAAGGAATGGTTGAGAATCCATCAAAATTTTCGCAAGTCTGATACTCGAAACGAGTAACTACTATGGCCTAGGGCAAAAATACACATACCGTTGTAATCGGGCGAGTTTTTACATTCAGATGCAACAGGAATTTCTCGATTTCGTCAATCCGTTCGCGAGATATGGGAGTTTGAAATTAAGGAATGGTTGAGAAACCATCAAAATTTTCGCAAGTCTGATACTCGAAACGAGTAACTACTATGGCCTAGGGCAAAAATACACATACCGTTGTATTCGGGCGAGTTTCTACTTTCAGATGCAACAGGAATTTCTCGATTTCCTCAATCCGTTCGCGAGATATAGGAGTTTGAAGTGAAGGAATGTTTGAGAAACCATCAAAATTTTTGCAAGTCTGATACTCGAAACGAATAACTAGTATGGCCTAGAGGAAAAATACACATTCCGCTGTAATCGGGCGAGTTTCTACTTTCAGATGCAACAGGAATTTCTCGATTTCGTCAATCCGTTCGCGAAATATCGGAGTTTGAAGTGAAGGAATGGTTGAGAATCCATCAAAATATTCGAATGTCTGATACTCGAAACGAATAACTACTATGTCCTAGAGCAAAAATACACATACCGTTGTATTCGGGCGAGTTTCTACTTTCAGATGCAACAGGAATTTCTCGATTTCCTCAATCCGTTCGCGAGATATAGGAGTTTGAAGTGAAGGAATGGTTGAGAAACCATGAAAATTTTCGCAAGTCTGATACTCGAATTGAGTAACTACTATGGCCTAGGGCAAAAATACACATACCGTTGTATTCGGGCGAGTTTCTACTTTCAGATGCAACAGGAATTTCTCGATTTCCTCAATCCGTTCGCGAGATATAGGAGTTTGAAGTGAAGGAATGGTTGAGAAACCATCAAAATTTTTGCAAGTCTGATACTCGAAACGAATAACTAGTATGGCCTAGAGGAAAAATACACATTCCGCTGTAATCGGGCGAGTTTCTACTTTCAGATGCAACAGGAATTTCTCGATTTCGTCAATCCGTTCGCGAAATATCGGAGTTTGAAGTGAAGGAATGGTTGAGAATCCATCAAAATATTCGAATGTCTGATACTCGAAACGAATAACTACTATGTCCTAGAGCAAAAATACACATACCGTTGTATTCGGGCGAGTTTCTACTTTCAGATGCAACAGGAATTTCTCGATTTCCTCAATCCGTTCGCGAGATATAGGAGTTTGAAGTGAAGGAATGGTTGAGAAACCATGAAAATTTTCGCAAGTCTGATACTCGAATTGAGTAACTACTATGGCCTAGGGCAAAAATACACATACCGTTGTATTCGGGCGAGTTTCTACTTTCAGATGCAACAGGAATTTCTCGATTTCCTCAATCCGTTCGCGAGATATAGGAGTTTGAAGTGAAGGAATGGTTGAGAAACCATCAAAATTTTTGCAAGTCTGATACTCGAAACGAATAACTAGTATGGCCTAGAGGAAAAATACACATTCCGCTGTAATCGGGCGAGTTTCTACTTTCAGATGCAACAGGAATTTCTCGATTTCGTCAATCGGTTCGCGAAATATCGGAGTTTGAAGTGAAGGAATGGTTGAGAATCCATCAAAATATTCGAATGTCTGATACTCGAAACGAATAACTACTATGTCCTAGAGCAAAAATACACATACCGTTGTATTCGGGCGAGTTTCTACTTTCAGATGCAACAGGAATTTCTCGATTTCCTCAATCCGTTCGCGAGATGTAGGAGTTTGAAGTGAAGGAATGGTTGAGAAACCATCAAAATTTTCGCAAGTCTGATACTCGAAATGAGTAACTACTATGGCCTAGGGGAAAAATACACATACCGTTGTAATCGGTTGAGTTTCTACTTTCAGATGCAACAGGAATTTCTCGAGTTAGTCAATCCGTTCGCGAGATATGGGAGTTTGATGTTGAAGGATGGTTGAGAAACCATCAAAATTTTCGCAATTCTGATGCTAGAAACGAACAACTGGAAAGGCCTAGGGGAAAAATACACATACCGCTGTAATCGGGCGAGTTTCTACTATCAGATGCAACAGCAATTTCTCGATTTCCTCAATCCGATCGCGAAATATAGAAGTTTGAAGTTAAGGAATGGTTGAGAAACCATCAAAATTTTCGCAAGTCTGATACTCGAAACGAATAACTACATTGGCCTAGGGGAAAAACACACATACCGTTGTAATCGGGCGAGTTTCTACATTCAGATGCAACAGGAATTTCTCGATTTCCACAAACCGTTTGCGAGATATAGGAGTTTGAAGTGAAGGAATGGTAGAGAAACCATCAAAATTTTCGCAAGTCTGATAATCGAAACCAATATCTACTATGGCCCCGGGGGAAAATACACATACCGTTGTAATCGGGCGAGTTTCTGCTTTCAGATGCAACAGGAATTTCTCGAGTTCGTCAATCCGTTCGCGAGATATGGGAGTTTGAAGTTAAGGAATGGTTGAGAAACCATCAAAATATTCGCAAGTCTGATACTCGAAACCAATAACTACAATGGCCTAGGGGAGAAATACACATACCGTTGTAATCGGTTGAGTTTCTACTTTCAGATGCAACAGGAATTTCTCGAGTTCGTCAATCCGTTCGCCAGATATGTGAGTTTGAAGTTAAGGAATGGTTGAGAAACCATCAAAATATTCGCAAGTCTGATACTCGAAACCAATATCTACTATGGCCCCGGGGAAAAATACACATACCGTTGTAATCGGTCGAGTTTCTACTTTCAGATGCAACAGCAATTTCTCGATTTCCTCAATCTGTTCGCGAGATATGGGAGTTTGAAGTTAAGGAATGGTAGAGAAACCGTCCAAATTTTCGCAAGTCTGGTACACGAAACCAATAACTACTATGGCCTTGGGAAAATACACATACCGTTGTAATCGGGCGAGTTTCTTCTTTCAGATGCAACAGGAATTTCTCGAGTTCGTCAATCCGTTCGCGAGATATGGGAGTTTGAAGTGAAGGAATGGTTGCGAATCCATCAAAATATTCGAATGTCTGATACTCGAAACGAATAACTACTATGTCCTAGAGCACAAATACACATACCGTTGTATTCGGGCGAGTTTCTACTTTCAGATGCAACAGGAATTTCTCGATTTCCTCAATCCATTCGCGAGATGTAGGAGTTTGAAGTGAAGGAATGGTTGAGAACCATCAAAATTTTCGCAAGTCTGATACTCGAAATGAGTAACTACTATGGCCTAGGGGAAAAATACACATACCGTTGTAATCGGTTGAGTTTCTACTTTCAGATGCAACAGGAATTTCTCGAGTTAGTCAATCCGTTCGCGAGGTATGGGAGTTTGATGTTGAAGGATGGTTGAGAAACCATCAAAATTTTCGCAATTCTGATGCTAGAAACGAACAACTGGAAAGGCCTAGGGGAAAAATACACATACCGCTGTAATCGGGCGAGTTTCTACTTTCAGATGCAACAGCAATTTCTCGATTTCCTCAATCCGATCGCGAAATATAGAAGTTTGAAGTTAAGGAATGGTTGAGAAACCATCAAAATTTTCGCAAGTCTGATACTCGAAACGAATAACTACATTGGCCTAGGGGAAAAACACACATACCGTTGTAATCGGGCGAGTTTCTACATTCAGATGCAACAGGAATTTCTCGATTTCCACAAACCGTTTGCGAGATATAGGAGTTTGAAGTGAAGGAATGGTAGAGAAACCATCAAAATTTTCGCAAGTCTGATAATCGAAACCAATATCTACTATGGCCCCGGGGGAAAATACACATACCGTTGTAATCGGGCGAGTTTCTGCTTTCAGATGCAACAGGAATTTCTCGAGTTCGTCAATCTGTTCGCGAGATATGGGAGTTTGAAGTTAAGGAATGGTTGAGAAACCATCAAAATATTCGCAAGTCTGATACTCGAAACCAATAACTACAATGGCCTAGGGGAAAAATACACATACCGTTGTAATCGGTTGAGTTTCTACTTTCAGATGCAACAGGAATTTCTCGAGTTCGTCAATCCGTTCGCGAGATATGTGAGTTTGAAGTTAAGGAATGGTTGAGAAACCATCAAAATATTCGCAAGTCTGATACTCGAAACCAATATCTACTATGGCCCCGGGGAAAAATACACATACCGTTGTAATCGGTCGAGTTTCTACTTTCAGATGCAACAGCAATTTCTCGATTTCCTCAATCTGTTCGCGAGATATGGGAGTTTGAAGTTAAGGAATGGTTGAGAAACCGTCCAAATTTTCGCAAGTCTGGTACACGAAACCAATAACTACTATGGCCTTGGGAAAATACACATGCCGTTGTAATCGGGCGAGTTTCTTCTTTCAGATGCAACAGGAATTTCTCGAGTTCGTCAATCCGTTCGCGAGATATGGGAGTTTGAAGTTAAGGAATGGTTGAGAAACCATCAAAATATTCGCAAGTCTGATACTCGAAACCAATAACTACAATGGCCTAGAGGAAAAATACACATACCGTTGTAATCGGGCGAGTTTCTACTTTCAGATGCCACAGGAATTCCTCGATTTCCTCAATCCGTTCGCGAGATATAGGAGTTTGAAGTGAAGGAATGGTTGAGAAACCATCAAAATTTTTGCAAGTCTGATACTCGAAACGAATAACTAGTATGGCCTAGAGGAAAAATACACATTCCGCTGTAATCGGGCGAGTTTCTACTTTCAGATGCAACAGGAATTTCTCGATTTCGTCAATCCGTTCGCGAAATATTGGAGTTTGAAGTGAAGGAATGGTTGAGAATCCATCAAAATATTCGAATTTCTGATACTCGAAACGAATAACTACTATGTCCTAGAGCAAAAATACACATACCGTTGTATTCGGGCGAGTTTCTACTTTCAGATGCAACAGGAATTTCTCGATTTCCTCAATCCGTTCGCGAGATATAGGAGTTTGAAGTGAAGGAATGGTTGAGAAACCATCAAAATTTTCGCAAGTCTGATACTCGAAATGAGTAACTACTATGGCCTAGGGGAAAAATACACATACCGTTGTAATCGGTTGAGTTTCTACTTTCAGATGCAACAGGAATTTCTCGAGTTAGTCAATCCGTTCGCGTAATATGGGAGTTTGATGTTGAAGGATGGTTGAGAAACCATCAAAATTTTCGCAATTCTGATGCTAGAAACGAACAACTGGAAAGGCCTAGGGGAAAAATACACATACCGCTGTAATCGGGCGAGTTTCTACTTTCAGATGCAACAGCAATTTCTCGATTTCCTCAATCCGATCGCGAAATATAGTAGTTTGAAGTTAAGGAATGGTTGAGAAACCATCAAAATTTTCGCAAGTCTGATACTCGAAACGAATAACTACATTGGCCTAGGGGAAAAACACACATACCGTTGTAATCGGGCGAGTTTCTACATTCAGATGCAACAGGAATTTCTCGATTTCCACAAACCGTTTGCGAGATATAGGAGTTTGAAGTGAAGGAATGGTAGAGAAACCATCAAAATTTTCGGAAGTCTGATAATCGAAACCAATATCTACTATGGCCCCGGGGAAAAATACACATACCGTTGTAATCGGGCGAGTTTCTGCTTTCAGATGCAACAGGAATTTCTCGAGTTCGTCAATCCGTTCGCGAGATATGGGAGTTTGAAGTTAAGGAATGGTTGAGAAACCATCAAAATATTCGCAAGTCTGATACTCGAAACCAATAACTACAATGGCCTAGGGGAAAAATACACATACCGTTGTAATCGGTTGAGTTTCTACTTTCAGATGCAACAGGAATTTCTCGAGTTCGTCAATCCGTTCGCGAGATATGTGAGTTTGAAGTTAAGGAATGGTTGAGAAACCATCAAAATATTCGCAAGTCTGATACTCGAAACCAATATCTACTATGGCCCCGGGGAAAATACACATACCGTTGTAATCGGTCGAGTTTCTACTTTCAGATGCAACAGCAATTTCTCGATTTCCTCAATCCGTTCGCGAGATATAGGAGTTTGAAGTGAAGGAATGGTTGGGAAACCATCAAAATTTTCGCAAGTCTGATACTCGAAACCAATATCAACTATGGCCCCGGGGAAAAATACACATACCGTTGTAATCGGGCGAGTTTCTTCTTTCAGATGCAACAGGAATTTCTCGAGTTCGTCAATCGGTTCGCGAGATATGGGAGTTTGAAGTTAAGGAATGGTTGAGAAACCATCAAAATATTCGCAAGTCTGATACTCGAAACCAATAAATACTATGGCCTAGGGGAAAAATACACACACCATTCTAATTGGGCGAGATTCTACTTTCAGATGCAACAGGAATTTCTCGATTTCCTCAATCCGTTCGCGAGATATAGGAGTTTGAAGTGAAGGAATGGTTGAGAACCCATCAAAATATTCGCAAGGATGATACTCGAAGCCAATAACTACAATGGCCTCGGGGAAAAATACACATACCGTTGTAATCGGGCGAGTTTCTACTTTCAGATGCCACAGGAATTCCTCGATTTCCTCAATCCGTTCGCGAGATATAGGAGTTTGAAGTGAAGGAATGGTTGAGAAACCATCAAAATTTTTGCAAGTCTGATACTCGAAACGAATAACTAGTATGGCCTAGAGGAAAAATACACATTCCGCTGTAATCGGGCGAGTTTCTACTTTCAGATGCAACAGGAATTTCTCGATTTCGTCAATCCGTTCGCGAAATATTGGAGTTTGAAGTGAAGGAATGGTTGAGAATCCATCAAAATATTCGAATGTCTGATACTCGAAACGAATAACTACTATGTCCTAGAGCAAAAATACACATACCGTTGTATTCGGGCGAGTTTCTACTTTCAGATGCAACAGGAATTTCTCGATTTCCTCAATCCGTTCGCGAGATATAGGAGTTTGAAGTGAAGGAATGGTTGAGAAACCATCAAAATTTTCGCAAGTCTGATACTCGAAATGAGTAACTACTATGGCCTAGGGGAAAAATACACATACCGTTGTAATCGGTTGAGTTTCTACTTTCAGATGCAACAGGAATTTCTCGAGTTAGTCAATCCGTTCGCGAGATATGGGAGTTTGATGTTGAAGGATGGTTGAGAAACCATCAAAATTTTCGCAATTCTGATGCTAGAAACGAACAACTGGAAAGGCCTAGGGGAAAAATACACATACCGCTGTAATCGGGCGAGTTTCTACTTTCAGATGCAACAGCAATTTCTCGATTTCCTCAATCCGATCGCGAAATATAGTAGTTTGAAGTTAAGGAATGGTTGAGAAACCATCAAAATTTTCGCAAGTCTGATACTCGAAACGAATAACTACATTGGCCTAGGGGAAAAACACACATACCGTTGTAATCGGGCGAGTTTCTACATTCAGATGCAACAGGAATTTCTCGATTTCCACAAACCGTTTGCGAGATATAGGAGTTTGAAGTGAAGGAATGGTAGAGAAACCATCAAAATTTTCGGAAGTCTGATAATCGAAACCAATATCTACTATGGCCCCGGGGAAAAATACACATACCGTTGTAATCGGGCGAGTTTCTGCTTTCAGATGCAACAGGAATTTCTCGAGTTCGTCAATCCGTTCGCGAGATATGGGAGTTTGAAGTTAAGGAATGGTTGAGAAACCATCAAAATATTCGCAAGTCTGATACTCGAAACCAATAACTACAATGGCCTAGGGGAAAAATACACATACCGTTGTAATCGGTTGAGTTTCTACTTTCAGATGCAACAGGAATTTCTCGAGTTCGTCAATCCGTTCGCGAGATATGTGAGTTTGAAGTTAAGGAATGGTTGAGAAACCATCAAAATATTCGCAAGTCTGATACTCGAAACCAATATCTACTATGGCCCCGGGGAAAAATACACATACCGTTGTAATCGGTCGAGTTTCTACTTTCAGATGCAACAGCAATTTCTCGATTTCCTCAATCCGTTCGCGAGATATAGGAGTTTGAAGTGAAGGAATGGTTGGGAAACCATCAAAATTTTCGCAAGTCTGATACTCGAAACCAATATCAACTATGGCCCCGGGGAAAAATACACATACCGTTGTAATCGGGCGAGTTTCTTCTTTCAGATGCAACAGGAATTTCTCGAGTTCGTCAATCGGTTCGCGAGATATGGGAGTTTGAAGTTAAGGAATGGTTGAGAAACCATCAAAATATTCGCAAGTCTGATACTCGAAACCAATAAATACTATGGCCTAGGGGAAAAATACACACACCATTCTAATTGGGCGAGATTCTACTTTCAGATGCAACAGGAATTTCTCGATTTCCTCAATCCGTTCGCGAGATATAGGAGTTTGAAGTGAAGGAATGGTTGAGAACCCATCAAAATATTCGCAAGGATGATACTCGAAGCCAATAACTACAATGGCCTCGGGGAAAAATACACATACCGTTGTAATCGGGCGAGTTTCTTCTTTCAGATGCAACAGGAATTTCTCGAGTTCGTCAATCTGTTCGCGAGATATGGGAGTTTGAAGTTAAGGAATGGTTGAGAAACCATCCAAATTTTCGGAAGTCTGGTACACGAAACCAATAAGTACTATGGCCTTGGGAAAAATACACATACCGTTGTAATCGGGAGAGTTTCTACTTTCAGATGCAACAGAAATTTTTCGAATTCGTCAATCCGTTCGCGAAATACCGGAGTTTGAAGTGAAGGAATGGTTGAAAACCCACCAAAATATTCGCAAGTCTGATACTCGAAACCAATAACTACTATATCCTAGAGCATAAATACACATACCGTTGTAATCGGGCCAGTTTCTACTTTCAGATGCAACCGGCATTTCTCGATTTCCTCAATCCGTTCGCGAAATATGGGAGTTTGATGTTAAGGAATGGTTGAGAAACCATCCAAATTTTCGCAAGTCTGATACACGAAACCAATAGCTACTATGGCCTTGGGGAAAAATACACATACCGCTGTAATCGGGCGAGTTTCTGCTTTCAGGTGCAACAGGAATTTCCCGAATTAGTCAATCCGTTCGCGAGATATGGTTGCTTGAAGTTAAGGAATGGTTGAGAAACCATCAAAATTTTCGCAATTCTGATACTCGAAACGAATAACTACATTGGCCTAGGGGAAAAACACACATACCAATGTAATCGGGCGAGTTTCTACATTCAGATGCAACAGGAATTTCTCGATTTCCACAAACCGTTCGCGAGATATAGGAGTTTGAAGTTAAGGAATGGTTGAGAAACCATCAAAATTTTCGCAAGTCTGATACTCGAAACCAATATCTACTATGGCCCCGGGGAAAAATACACATACCGTTGTAATCGGGCGAGTTTCTTCTTTCAGATGCAACAGGAATTTCTCGAGTTCGTCAATCCGTTCGCGAGATATGGGAGCTTGATGTTGAGGAAAGGTTGAGAAACCATCAAGATATTCGCAAGTCTGATACACGAAACCAATAACTACAATGGCCTAGGGGAAAAATACACATACCGTTGTAATCGGGCGAGTTTCTACTTTCAGATGCCACAGGAATTCCTCTATTTCCTCAATCCGTTCGCGAGATATAGGAGTTTGAAGGAAAGGAATGGTTGAGAAACCGTCAAAATTTTTGCAAGTCTGATACTCGAAACGAATAACTACTATGTCCTAGAGCATAAATACACATACCGTTGTAATCGGGCGAGTTTCTACTTTCAGATGCAACAGCAATTTCTCGAGTTCGTCAATCCGTTCGCGAAATATCGGAGTTTGAATTGAAGGAATGGTTGAGAATCCATCAAAATATTCGCAAGTCTGATACTCGAAACCAATAACTACAATGGCCTAGGGGAAAAATACACATACCGTTGTAATCGGGCGAGTTTCTACATTCAGATGCAACAGGAATTTCTCGATTTCCTCAATCCGTTCGCGAGATATACGAGTTCGAAGTGAAGGAATGGTTGAGATACCATCCAAATTTTCGCAAATCTGGTACACGAAACCTATAACTACTATGGCCTAGGGGAAAAATACACATACCGTTGTAATCGGTTGAGTTTCTACTTTCAGATGCAACAGGAATTTCTCGAGTTCGTCAATCCGTTCGCGAGATATGTGAGTTTGAAGTTAAGGAATGGTTGAGAAACCATCAAAATATTCGCAAGTCTGATACTCGAAACCAATATCTACTATGGCCCCGGGGAAAAATACACATACCGTTGTAATCGGTCGAGTTTCTACTTTCAGATGCAACAGCAATTTCTCGATTTCCTTAATCTGTTCGCGAGATATGGGAGTTTGAAGTTAAGGAATGGTTGAGAAACCGTCCAAATTTTCGCAAGTCTGGTACACGAAACCAATAACTACTATGGCCTTGGGAAAATACACATACCGTTGTAATCGGGCGAGTTTCTTCTTTCAGATGCAACAGGAATTTCTCGAGTTCGTCAATCCGTTCGCCAGATATGGGAGTTTGAAGTTAAGGAATGGTTGAGAAACCATCAAAATATTCGCAAGTCTGATACTCGAAACCAATAACTACAATGGCCTAGAGGAAAAATACACATACCGTTGTAATCGGGCGAGTTTCTACTTTCAGATGCCACAGGAATTCCTCGATTTCCTCAATCCGTTCGCGAGATATAGGAGTTTGAAGTGAAGGAATGGTTGAGAAACCATCAAAATTTTTGCAAGTCTGATACTCGAAACGAATAACTAGTATGGCCTAGAGGAAAAATACACATTCCGCTGTAATCGGGCGAGTTTCTACTTTCAGATGCAACAGGAATTTCTCGATTTCGTCAATCCGTTCGCGAAATATCGGAGTTTGAAGTGAAGGAATGGTTGAGAATCCATCAAAATATTCGAATGTCTGATACTCGAAACGAATAACTACTATGTCCTAGAGCAAAAATACACATACCGTTGTATTCGGGCGAGTTTCTACTTTCAGATGCAACAGGAATTCCTCGATTTCCTCAATCCGTTCGCGAGATATAGGAGTTTGAAGTAAAGGAATGGTTGAGAAACCATCAAAATTTTTGCAAGTCTGATACTCGGAACGAATAACTACTATGTCCTAGAGCATAAATACACATACCGTTGTAATCGGGCGAGTTTCTACTTTCAGATGCAACAGGAATTTCTCGATTTCCTCAATCCGTTCGCGAGGTATAGGAGTTTGAAGTGAAGGAATGGTTGGGAAACCATCAAAATTTTCGCAAGTCTGATACACGAAACCTATAACTACTATGGCCTAGGGGAAAAATACACATACCGTTGTAATCGGTTGAGTTTCTACTTTCAGATGCAACAGGAATTTCTCGAGTTCGTCAATCCGTTCGCGAGATATGTGAGTTTGAAGTTAAGGAATGGTTGAGAAACCATCAAAATATTCGCAAGTCTGATACTCGAAACCAATATCTACTATGGCCCCGGGGAAAAATACACATACCGTTGTAATCGGTCGAGTTTCTACTTTCAGATGCAACAGCAATTTCTCGATTTCCTTAATCTGTTCGCGAGATATGGGAGTTTGAAGTTAAGGAATGGTTGAGAAACCGTCCAAATTTTCGCAAGTCTGGTACACGAAACCAATAACTACTATGGCCTTGGGAAAATACACATACCGTTGTAATCGGGCGAGTTTCTTCTTTCAGATGCAACAGGAATTTCTCGAGTTCGTCAATCCGTTCGCGAGATATGGGAGTTTGAAGTTAAGGAATGGTTGAGAAACCATCAAAATATTCGCAAGTCTGATACTCGAAACCAATAACTACAATGGCCTAGAGGAAAAATACACATACCGTTGTAATCGGGCGAGTTTCTACTTTCAGATGCCACAGGAATTCCTCGATTTCCTCAATCCGTTCGCGAGATATAGGAGTTTGAAGTGAAGGAATGGTTGAGAAACCATCAAAATTTTTGCAAGTCTGATACTCGAAACGAATAACTAGTATGGCCTAGAGGAAAAATACACATTCCGCTGTAATCGGGCGAGTTTCTACTTTCAGATGCAACAGGAATTTCTCGATTTCGTCAATCCGTTCGCGAAATATCGGAGTTTGAAGTGAAGGAATGGTTGAGAATCCATCAAAATATTCGAATGTCTGATACTCGAAACGAATAACTACTATGTCCTAGAGCAAAAATACACATACCGTTGTATTCGGGCGAGTTTCTACTTTCAGATGCAACAGGAATTCCTCGATTTCCTCAATCCGTTCGCGAGATATAGGAGTTTGAAGTAAAGGAATGGTTGAGAAACCATCAAAATTTTTGCAAGTCTGATACTCGGAACGAATAACTACTATGTCCTAGAGCATAAATACACATACCGTTGTAATCGGGCGAGTTTCTACTTTCAGATGCAACAGGAATTTCTCGATTTCCTCAATCCGTTCGCGAGATATACGAGTTCGAAGTGAAGGAATGGTTGAGATACCATCCAAATTTTCGCAAATCTGGTACACGAAACCTATAACTACTATGGCCTAGGGGAAAAATACACATACCGTTGTAATCGGTTGAGTTTCTACTTTCAGATGCAACAGGAATTTCTCGAGTTCGTCAATCCGTTCGCGAGATATGTGAGTTTGAAGTTAAGGAATGGTTGAGAAACCATCAAAATATTCGCAAGTCTGATACTCGAAACCAATATCTACTATGGCCCCGGGGAAAAATACACATACCGTTGTAATCGGTCGAGTTTCTACTTTCAGATGCAACAGCAATTTCTCGATTTCCTTAATCTGTTCGCGAGATATGGGAGTTTGAAGTTAAGGAATGGTTGAGAAACCGTCCAAATTTTCGCAAGTCTGGTACACGAAACCAATAACTACTATGGCCTTGGGAAAATACACATACCGTTGTAATCGGGCGAGTTTCTTCTTTCAGATGCAACAGGAATTTCTCGAGTTCGTCAATCCGTTCGCGAGATATGGGAGTTTGAAGTTAAGGAATGGTTGAGAAACCATCAAAATATTCGCAAGTCTGATACTCGAAACCAATAACTACAATGGCCTAGAGGAAAAATACACATACCGTTGTAATCGGGCGAGTTTCTACTTTCAGATGCCACAGGAATTCCTCGATTTCCTCAATCCGTTCGCGAGATATAGGAGTTTGAAGTGAAGGAATGGTTGAGAAACCATCAAAATTTTTGCAAGTCTGATACTCGAAACGAATAACTAGTATGGCCTAGAGGAAAAATACACATTCCGCTGTAATCGGGCGAGTTTCTACTTTCAGATGCAACAGGAATTTCTCGATTTCGTCAATCCGTTCGCGAAATATCGGAGTTTGAAGTGAAGGAATGGTTGAGAATCCATCAAAATATTCGAATGTCTGATACTCGAAACGAATAACTACTATGTCCTAGAGCAAAAATACACATACCGTTGTATTCGGGCGAGTTTCTACTTTCAGATGCAACAGGAATTCCTCGATTTCCTCAATCCGTTCGCGAGATATAGGAGTTTGAAGTAAAGGAATGGTTGAGAAACCATCAAAATTTTTGCAAGTCTGATACTCGGAACGAATAACTACTATGTCCTAGAGCATAAATACACATACCGTTGTAATCGGGCGAGTTTCTACTTTCAGATGCAACAGGAATTTCTCGATTTCCTCAATCCGTTCGCGAGGTATAGGAGTTTGAAGTGAAGGAATGGTTGGGAAACCATCAAAATTTTCGCAAGTCTGATACACGAAACCAATAACTACAATGGGCTAGGGGAAAAATACACATACCGTTGTAATCGGGAGAGTTTCTACTTTCAGATGCAACAGAAATTTTTCGGATTCGTCAATCCGTTCGCGAAATATCGGAGTTTGGATTTAAGGGATGGTTGAGAAACTATCAAAATTTTCGCAATTCTGATGCTAGAAACGAATAACTGGAATGGCCTAGGGGAAAAATACACATACCGTTGTAATCGGGCGAGCTTCTACTTTCAGATGCAACAGCAATTTCTCGATTTCCTCAATCTGTTCGCGAGAAATGGGAGTTTGAAGTTAAGGAATGGTTGAGAAACCATCCAAATTTTCGCAAGTCTGGTACACGAAACCAATAACTACTATGGCCTTGGGAAAAATACACATACCCTTGTAATCGGGCGAGTTTCTACATTCAGATGCAACAGGAATTTCTCGATTTCCACAAACCGTTCGCGAGATATAGGAGTTTGAAGTTAAGGAATGGTTGAGAAACCATCAAAATTTTCGCAAGTCTGATACTCGAAACCAATATCTACTATGGCCCCGGGGAAAAATACACATACCGTTGTAATCGGGCGAGTTTCTTCTTTCAGATGCAACAGGAATTTCTCGAGTTCGTCAATCCGTTCGCGAGATATGGGAGCTTGATGTTGAGGAAAGGTTGAGAAACCATCAAAATATTCGCAAGTCTGATACACGAAACCAATAACTACAATGGCCTAGGGGAAAAATACACATACCGTTGTAATCGGGCGAGTTTCTACTTTCAGATGCCACAGGAATTCCTCTATTTCCTCAATCCGTTCGCGAGATATAGGAGTTTGAAGGAAAGGAATGGTTGAGAAACCGTCAAAATTTTTGCAAGTCTGATACTCGAAACGAATAACTACTATGTCCTAGAGCATAAATACACATACCGTTGTAATCGGGCGAGTTTCTACTTTCAGATGCAACAGCAATTTCTCGAGTTCGTCAATCCGTTCGCGAAATATCGGAGTTTGAATTGAAGGAATGGTTGAGAATCCATCAAAATATTCGCAAGTCTGATACTCGAAACCAATAACTACAATGGCCTAGGGGAAAAATACAGATACCGTTGTAATCGGGCGAGTTTCTACATTCAGATGCAACAGGTATTTCTCGATCTCCTCAATCCGTTCGCGAGATATACGAGTTCGAAGTGAAGGAATGGTTGAGATACCATCCAAATTTTCGCAAATCTGGTACACGAAACCTATAACTACTATGGCCTAGGGGAAAAATACACATACCGTTGTAATCGGTTGAGTTTCTACTTTCAGATGCAACAGGAATTTCTCGAGTTCGTCAATCCGTTCGCGAGATATGTGAGTTTGAAGTTAAGGAATGGTTGAGAAACCATCAAAATATTCGCAAGTCTGATACTCGAAACCAATATCTACTATGGCCCCGGGGAAAAATACACATACCGTTGTAATCGGTCGAGTTTCTACTTTCAGATGCAACAGCAATTTCTCGATTTCCTTAATCTGTTCGCGAGATATGGGAGTTTGAAGTTAAGGAATGGTTGAGAAACCGTCCAAATTTTCGCAAGTCTGGTACACGAAACCAATAACTACTATGGCCTTGGGAAAATACACATACCGTTGTAATCGGGCGAGTTTCTTCTTTCAGATGCAACAGGAATTTCTCGAGTTCGTCAATCCGTTCGCGAGATATGGGAGTTTGAAGTTAAGGAATGGTTGAGAAACCATCAAAATATTCGCAAGTCTGATACTCGAAACCAATAACTACAATGGCCTAGAGGAAAAATACACATACCGTTGTAATCGGGCGAGTTTCTACTTTCAGATGCCACAGGAATTCCTCGATTTCCTCAATCCGTTCGCGAGATATAGGAGTTTGAAGTGAAGGAATGGTTGAGAAACCATCAAAATTTTTGCAAGTCTGATACTCGAAACGAATAACTAGTATGGCCTAGAGGAAAAATACACATTCCGCTGTAATCGGGCGAGTTTCTACTTTCAGATGCAACAGGAATTTCTCGATTTCGTCAATCCGTTCGCGAAATATCGGAGTTTGAAGTGAAGGAATGGTTGAGAATCCATCAAAATATTCGAATGTCTGATACTCGAAACGAATAACTACTATGTCCTAGAGCAAAAATACACATACCGTTGTATTCGGGCGAGTTTCTACTTTCAGATGCAACAGGAATTCCTCGATTTCCTCAATCCGTTCGCGAGATATAGGAGTTTGAAGTAAAGGAATGGTTGAGAAACCATCAAAATTTTTGCAAGTCTGATACTCGGAACGAATAACTACTATGTCCTAGAGCATAAATACACATACCGTTGTAATCGGGCGAGTTTCTACTTTCAGATGCAACAGGAATTTCTCGATTTCCTCAATCCGTTCGCGAGATATACGAGTTCGAAGTGAAGGAATGGTTGAGATACCATCCAAATTTTCGCAAATCTGGTACACGAAACCTATAACTACTATGGCCTAGGGGAAAAATACACATACCGTTGTAATCGGTTGAGTTTCTACTTTCAGATGCAACAGGAATTTCTCGAGTTCGTCAATCCGTTCGCGAGATATGTGAGTTTGAAGTTAAGGAATGGTTGAGAAACCATCAAAATATTCGCAAGTCTGATACTCGAAACCAATATCTACTATGGCCCCGGGGAAAAATACACATACCGTTGTAATCGGTCGAGTTTCTACTTTCAGATGCAACAGCAATTTCTCGATTTCCTTAATCTGTTCGCGAGATATGGGAGTTTGAAGTTAAGGAATGGTTGAGAAACCGTCCAAATTTTCGCAAGTCTGGTACACGAAACCAATAACTACTATGGCCTTGGGAAAATACACATACCGTTGTAATCGGGCGAGTTTCTTCTTTCAGATGCAACAGGAATTTCTCGAGTTCGTCAATCCGTTCGCGAGATATGGGAGTTTGAAGTTAAGGAATGGTTGAGAAACCATCAAAATATTCGCAAGTCTGATACTCGAAACCAATAACTACAATGGCCTAGAGGAAAAATACACATACCGTTGTAATCGGGCGAGTTTCTACTTTCAGATGCCACAGGAATTCCTCGATTTCCTCAATCCGTTCGCGAGATATAGGAGTTTGAAGTGAAGGAATGGTTGAGAAACCATCAAAATTTTTGCAAGTCTGATACTCGAAACGAATAACTAGTATGGCCTAGAGGAAAAATACACATTCCGCTGTAATCGGGCGAGTTTCTACTTTCAGATGCAACAGGAATTTCTCGAGTTCGTCAATCCGTTCGCGAGATATGGGAGTTTGAAGTTAAGGAATGGTTGAGAAACCATCAAAATATTCGCAAGTCTGATACTCGAAACCAATAACTACTATGTCCTAGAGCAAAAATACACATACCGTTGTATTCGGGCGAGTTTCTACTTTCAGATGCAACAGGAATTCCTCGATTTCCTCAATCCGTTCGCGAGATATAGGAGTTTGAAGTAAAGGAATGGTTGAGAAACCATCAAAATTTTTGCAAGTCTGATACTCGGAACGAATAACTACTATGTCCTAGAGCATAAATACACATACCGTTGTAATCGGGCGAGTTTCTACTTTCAGATGCAACAGGAATTTCTCGATTTCCTCAATCCGTTCGCGAGGTATAGGAGTTTGAAGTGAAGGAATGGTTGGGAAACCATCAAAATTTTCGCAAGTCTGATACACGAAACCAATAACTACAATGGGCTAGGGGAAAAATACACATACCGTTGTAATCGGGAGAGTTTCTACTTTCAGATGCAACAGAAATTTTTCGGATTCGTCAATCCGTTCGCGAAATATCGGAGTTTGGATTTAAGGGATGGTTGAGAAACTATCAAAATTTTCGCAATTCTGATGCTAGAAACGAATAACTGGAATGGCCTAGGGGAAAAATACACATACCGTTGTAATCGGGCGAGCTTCTACTTTCAGATGCAACAGCAATTTCTCGATTTCCTCAATCTGTTCGCGAGAAATGGGAGTTTGAAGTTAAGGAATGGTTGAGAAACCATCCAAATTTTCGCAAGTCTGGTACACGAAACCAATAACTACTATGGCCTTGGGAAAAATACACATACCCTTGTAATCGGGCGAGTTTCTACATTCAGATGCAACAGGAATTTCTCGATTTCCACAAACCGTTCGCGAGATATAGGAGTTTGAAGTTAAGGAATGGTTGAGAAACCATCAAAATTTTCGCAAGTCTGATACTCGAAACCAATATCTACTATGGCCCCGGGGAAAAATACACATACCGTTGTAATCGGGCGAGTTTCTTCTTTCAGATGCAACAGGAATTTCTCGAGTTCGTCAATCCGTTCGCGAGATATGGGAGCTTGATGTTGAGGAAAGGTTGAGAAACCATCAAAATATTCGCAAGTCTGATACACGAAACCAATAACTACAATGGCCTAGGGGAAAAATACACATACCGTTGTAATCGGGCGAGTTTCTACTTTCAGATGCCACAGGAATTCCTCTATTTCCTCAATCCGTTCGCGAGATATAGGAGTTTGAAGGAAAGGAATGGTTGAGAAACCGTCAAAATTTTTGCAAGTCTGATACTCGAAACGAATAACTACTATGTCCTAGAGCATAAATACACATACCGTTGTAATCGGGCGAGTTTCTACTTTCAGATGCAACAGCAATTTCTCGAGTTCGTCAATCCGTTCGCGAAATATCGGAGTTTGAATTGAAGGAATGGTTGAGAATCCATCAAAATATTCGCAAGTCTGATACTCGAAACCAATAACTACAATGGCCTAGGGGAAAAATACAGATACCGTTGTAATCGGGCGAGTTTCTACATTCAGATGCAACAGGTATTTCTCGATCTCCTCAATCCGTTCGCGAGATATACGAGTTCGAAGTGAAGGAATGGTTGAGATACCATCCAAATTTTCGCAAATCTGGTACACGAAACCTATAACTACTATGGCCTAGGGGAAAAATACACATACCGTTGTAATCGGTTGAGTTTCTACTTTCAGATGCAACAGGAATTTCTCGAGTTCGTCAATCCGTTCGCGAGATATGTGAGTTTGAAGTTAAGGAATGGTTGAGAAACCATCAAAATATTCGCAAGTCTGATACTCGAAACCAATATCTACTATGGCCCCGGGGAAAAATACACATACCGTTGTAATCGGTCGAGTTTCTACTTTCAGATGCAACAGCAATTTCTCGATTTCCTTAATCTGTTCGCGAGATATGGGAGTTTGAAGTTAAGGAATGGTTGAGAAACCGTCCAAATTTTCGCAAGTCTGGTACACGAAACCAATAACTACTATGGCCTTGGGAAAATACACATACCGTTGTAATCGGGCGAGTTTCTTCTTTCAGATGCAACAGGAATTTCTCGAGTTCGTCAATCCGTTCGCGAGATATGGGAGTTTGAAGTTAAGGAATGGTTGAGAAACCATCAAAATATTCGCAAGTCTGATACTCGAAACCAATAACTACAATGGCCTAGAGGAAAAATACACATACCGTTGTAATCGGGCGAGTTTCTACTTTCAGATGCCACAGGAATTCCTCGATTTCCTCAATCCGTTCGCGAGATATAGGAGTTTGAAGTGAAGGAATGGTTGAGAAACCATCAAAATTTTTGCAAGTCTGATACTCGAAACGAATAACTAGTATGGCCTAGAGGAAAAATACACATTCCGCTGTAATCGGGCGAGTTTCTACTTTCAGATGCAACAGGAATTTCTCGATTTCGTCAATCCGTTCGCGAAATATCGGAGTTTGAAGTGAAGGAATGGTTGAGAATCCATCAAAATATTCGAATGTCTGATACTCGAAACGAATAACTACTATGTCCTAGAGCAAAAATACACATACCGTTGTATTCGGGCGAGTTTCTACTTTCAGATGCAACAGGAATTTCTCGATTTCCTCAATCCGTTCGCGAGATATAGGAGTTTGAAGTGAAGGAATGGTTGAGAAACCATCAAAATTTTCGCAAGTCTGATACTCGAAATGAGTAACTACTATGGCCTAGGGGAAAAATACACATACCGTTGTAATCGGTTGAGTTTCTACTTTCAGATGCAACAGGAATTTCTCGAGTTAGTCAATCCGTTCGCGAGATATGGGAGTTTGATGTTGAAGGATGGTTGAGAAACCATCAAAATTTTCGCAATTCTGATGCTAGAAACGAACAACTGGAAAGGCCTAGGGGAAAAATACACATACCGTTGTAATCGGGCGAGTTTCTGCTTTCAGATGCAACAGCAATTTCTCGAGTTCGTCAATCCGTTCGCGAGATATGGGAGTTTGAAGTTAAGGAATGGTTGAGAAACCATCAAAATATTCGCAAGTCTGATACTCGAAACCAATAACTACAATGGCCTAGGGGAAAAATACACATACCGTTGTAATCGGTTGAGTTTCTACTTTCAGATGCAACAGGAATTTCTCGAGTTCGTCAATCCGTTCGCGAGATATGTGAGTTTGAAGTTAAGGAATGGTTGAGAAACCATCAAAATATTCGCAAGTCTGATACTCGAAACCAATATCTACTATGGCCCCGGGGAAAAATACACATACCGTTGTAATCGGTCGAGTTTCTACTTTCAGATGCAACAGCAATTTCTCGATTTCCTCAATCTGTTCGCGAGATATGGGAGTTTGAAGTTAAGGAATGGTTGAGAAACCGTCCAAATTTTCGCAAGTCTGGTACACGAAACCAATAACTACTATGGCCTTGGGAAAATACACATACCGATGTAATCGGGCGAGTTTCTTCTATCAGATGCAACAGGAATTTCTCGAGTTCGTCAATCCGTTCGCGAGATATGGGAGTTTGAAGTTAAGGAATGGTTGAGAAACCATCAAAATATTCGCAAGTCTGATACTCGAAACCAATAACTACAATGGCCTAGAGGAAAAGTACACATACCGTTGTAATCGGGCGAGTTTCTACTTTCAGATGCCACAGGAATTCCTCGATTTCCTCAATCCGTTCGCGAGATATAGGAGTTTGAAGTAAAGGAATGGTTGAGAAACCATCAAAATTTTTGCAAGTCTGATACTCGAAACGAATAACTACTATGTCCTAGAGCATAAATACACATACCGTTGTAATCGGGCGAGTTTCTACTTTCAGATGCAACAGGAATTTCTCGATTTCCTCAATCCGTTCGCGAGGTATAGGAGTTTGAAGTGAAGGAATGGTTGGGAAACCATCAAAATTTTCGCAAGTCTGATACACGAAACCAATAACTACAATGGGCTAGGGGAAAAATACACATACCGTTGTAATCGGGAGAGTTTCTACTTTCAGATGCAACAGAAATTTTTCGGATTCGTCAATCCGTTCGCGAAATATCGGAGTTTGGATTTAAGGGATGGTTGAGAAACTATCAAAATTTTCGCAATTCTGATGCTAGAAACGAATAACTGGAATGACCTAGGGGAAAAATACACATACCGTTGTAATCGGGCGAGCTTCTACTTTCAGATGCAACAGCAATTTCTCGATTTCCTCAATCTGTTCGCGAGAAATGGGAGTTTGAAGTTAAGGAATGGTTGAGAAACCATCCAAATTTTCGCAAGTCTGGTACACGAAACCAATAACTACTATGGCCTTGGGAAAAATACACATACCCTTGTAATCGGGCGAGTTTCTACTTTCAGAGGCAACAGGAATTTCTCGATTTCCTCAATCCGTTCGCGAGATATAGGAGTTTGAAGTGAAGGAATGGTTGGGAAACCATCAAAATTTTCGCAAGTCTGATACTCGAAACCAATATCAACTATGGCCCCGGGGAAAAATACACATACCGTTGTAATCGGGCGAGTTTCTTCTTTCAGATGCAACAGGGATTTCTCGAGTTCGTCAATCGGTTCGCGAGATATGGGAGTTTGAAGTTAAGGAATGGTTGAGAAACCATCAAAATATTCGCAAGTCTGATACTCGAAACCAATAAATACTATGGCCTAGGGGAAAAATACACACACCATTCTAATTGGGCGAGATTCTACTTTCAGATGCAACAGGAATTTCTCGATTTCCTCAATCCGTTCGCGAGATATAGGAGTTTGAAGTGAAGGAATGGTTGAGAACCCATCAAAATATTCGCAAGGATGATACTCGAAGCCAATAACTACAATGGCCTCGGGGAAAAATACACATACCGTTGTAATCGGGAGAGTTTCTACTTTCAGATGCAACAGAAATTTTTCGAATTCGTCAATCCGTTCGCGAAATATCGGAGTTTGAAGTGAAGGAATGGTTGAAAACCCACCAAAATATTCGCAAGTCTGATACTCGAAACCAATAACTACTATATCCTAGAGCATAAATACACATACCGTTGTAATCGGGCCAGTTTCTACTTTCAGATGCAACCGGCATTTCTCGATTTCCTCAATCCGTTCGCGAAATATGGGAGTTTGATGTTAAGGAATGGTTGAGAAACCATCCAAATTTTCGCAATTCTGATACTCGAAACGAATAACTACATTGGCCTAGGGGAAAAACACACATACCGTTGTAATCGGGCGAGTTTCTACATTCAGATGCAACAGGAATTTCTCGATTTCCACAAACCGTTCGCGAGATATAGGAGTTTGAAGTTAAGGAATGGTTGAGAAACCATCAAAATTTTCGCAAGTCTGATACTCGAAACCAATATCTACTATGGCCCCGGGGAAAAATACACATACCGTTGTAATCGGGCGAGTTTCTTCTTTCAGATGCAACAGGAATTTCTCGAGTTCGTCAATCCGTTCGCGAGATATGGGAGCTTGATGTTGAGGAAAGGTTGAGAAACCATCAAAATATTCGCAAGTCTGATACACGAAACCAATAACTACAATGGCCTAGGGGAAAAATACACATACCGTTGTAATCGGGCGAGTTTCTACTTTCAGATGCCACAGGAATTCCTCTATTTCCTCAATCCGTTCGCGAGATATAGGAGTTTGAAGGAAAGGAATGGTTGAGAAACCGTCAAAATTTTTGCAAGTCTGATACTCGAAACGAATAACTACTATGTCCTAGAGCATAAATACACATACCGTTGTAATCGGGCGAGTTTCTACTTTCAGATGCAACAGCAATTTCTCGAGTTCGTCAATCCGTTCGCGAAATATCGGAGTTTGAAGTGAAGGAATGGTTGAGAATCCATCAAAATATTCGCAAGTCTGATACTCGAAACCAATAACTACAATGGCCTAGGGGAAAAATACAGATACCGTTGTAATCGGGCGAGTTTCTACATTCAGATGCAACAGGAATTTCTCGATTTCCTCAATCCGTTCGCGAGATATACGAGTTCGAAGTGAAGGAATGGTTGAGATACCATCCAAATTTTCGCAAATCTGGTACACGAAACCTATAACTACTATGGCCTTGGGGAAAAATACACATACCGTTGTAATCGGGAGAGTTTCTACTTTCAGATGCAACAGAAATTTTTCGGATTCGTCAATCCGTTCGTGAAATATCGGAGTTTGGAGTTAAGGGATGGTTGAGAAACCATCAAAATATTCGCAAGTCTGATACTCGAAACCAATAACTACAATGGCCTAGGGGAAAAATACACATACCGTTGTAATCGGGCGAGTTTCTACTTTCAGATGCAACAGCAGTTTCTCGATTTCCTGAATCCGTTCACGAAATATGTGAGTTTGACGTTAAGGAATGGTTGAGAAACCATCCAAATTTTCGCAAGTCTGGCTCACGAAACCAATAACTACTATGGCCTTGGGGAAAAATACACATACCGTTGTAATCGGGCGAGTTTCTACTTTCAGATGCAACAGGAATTTCTCGATTTCCTCAATCCGATCGCGAGATATAGGAGTTTGAAGTGAAGGAATGTTTGAGAAACCATCCAAATTTTCGCAAGTCTGATACACGAAACCAATAACTACTATGGCCTAGGGGAAAAATACACATACCGTTGTAATCGGCAGAGTTTCTACATTCAGATGCAACAGAAATTTTTCGGATTCGTCAATCCGTTCGCGAAATATCGGAGTTTGGAGTTAAGGGATGGTTGAGAAACCATCAAAGTTTTCGCAATTCTGATGCTAGAAACGAATAACTGGAATGGCCTAGGGGAAAAATACAGATACCGTTGTAATCGGGCGAGCTTCTACTTTCAGTTGCAACAGGAATTTCTCGTTTTCCTCAATCCATTTGCGAGATATAGGAGTTTGAAGTGAAGGAATGGTTGAGAAACCATCAAAATTTTCGCAAGTCTGATACTCGAAACGAATAACTACTATGTCCTAGAGCATAAATACACATACCGTTGTATTCGGGCGAGTTTCTACTTTCAGATGCAACAGGATTTTCTCGATTTCCTCAATCCGTTCTCGAGATATGGTAGTTTGAAGTTAAGGAATGGTTGAGAAACCATCCAAATTTTCGCAAGTCTGATACACGAAACCAATAACTACTATGGCCTTGGGGAAAAATACACATACCGTTGTAATCGGGCGAGTTTCTTCTTTCAGATGCAACAGGAATTTCTGGAGTTCGTTAATCCGTTCGCGAGATATGGGAGTTTGAAGTTAAGGAATGGTTGAGAAACCATCAAAATTTTCGCAAGTCTGATACTCGAAACCAATAACTACAATGGCCTAGGGTAAAAATACACATACCGTTGTAATCGGGCGAGTTTCTACTTTCAGATGCTACAGGAATTCCTCGATTTCCTCAATCCGTTCGCGAGATATAGGAGTTTGAAGTAAAGGAATGGTTGAGAAACCATCAAAATTTTTGCAATTCTGATACTCGAAACGAATAACTACTATGTCCTAGAGCATAAACACACATACCGTTGTAATCGGGCGAGTTTCTACTTTCAGATGCAACAGCAATTTCTCGATGTCCTCTTTCCGTTCGCGAAATATGGGAGTTTGAAGTTAAGGAATGGTGGAGAAACCATCCAAATTTTCGCAAGTCTGGTTCACGAAACCAATAACTACTATGGCCTTGGGGAAAAATACACATACCGTTGTAATCGGGCGAGTTTCTACTTTCAGATGCAACAGGAATTTCTCGATTTCCTCAATCCGATCGCGAGATATAGGAGTTTGAAGTGAAGGAATGGTTGAGAAATCATCAAAATTTTCGCAAGTCTGATACTCGAAACCAATAACTGCTATGGCCTAGGGGAAAAATACACACACCGTTCTAATCGGGCGAGGTTCTACTTTCAGATGCAACAGGAATTTCTCGATTTCCTCAATCCGTTAGCGAGATATAGGAGTTTGAAGTGAAGGAATGGTTGAGAACCCATCAAAATATTCGCAAGTCTGATACTCGAAACCAATAACAACAATGGCCTAGGGGAAAAATACACATACCGTTGTAATCGGGCGAGTTTCTACTTTCAGATGCAACAGCAGTTTCTCGATTTCCTGAATCCGTTCACGAAATATGTGAGTTTGACGTTAAGGAATGGTTGAGAAACCATCCAAATTTTCGCAAGTCTGGTACACGAAACCAATAACTACTATGGCCTTGGGGAAAAATACACATACCGTTGTAATCGGGCGAGTTTCTACTTTCACATACAACAGGAATTTCTCGATCTCCTCAATCCGTTCGCGAGATACAGGAGTTTGAAGTGAAGGAATGGTTGAGAACCCATCAAAATATTCGCAATTCTGATACTTGAAACCAATAACTACAATGGCCTAGGGGAAAAATACACATACCGTTGTAATCGGGCGAGTTTCTACTTTCAGATGCAACAGCAATTTCTCGATTTCCTCGATCCGTTCGGGAAATATGGGAGTTTGAAGTTAAGGAATGGTTGAGAAACCATCCAAATTTTCGAAAGTCTGGTACACGAAACCAATAACTACTATGGCCTTGGGGAAAAATACACATACCGTTGTAATCGGGAGAGTTTCTACCTTCAGATGCAACAGAAATTTTTCGGATTCGTCAATCCGTTCGCGAAATATCGGAGTTTGGAGTTAAGGGATGGTTGAGAAACCTTCAAAATTTACGCAATTCTGATGCTAGAAACGAATAACTGGAATGGCCTAGGGGAAAAATACACATACCGTTGTAATCGGGCGAGTTTCTTCTTTCAGATGCAACAGGAATTTCTCGAGTTTGTCAATCCGTTCGCGAGATATGGGAGTTTGAAGTTAAGGAATGGTTGAGAAACCATCAAAATTTTCGAAAGTCTGATACACGAAACCAATAACTACTATGACCTTGGGGAAAAATACACATACCGCTGTAATCGGGCGAGTTTCTGCTTTCAGATGCAACAGGAATTTCCCGAATTAGTCAATCCGTTCGCGAGATATGGTTGTTTGATGTTAACGAATGGTCGAGAAACCATCAAAATTTTCGCAAGTCTGATACTCGAAACGAATAACTCCTATGTCCTAGAGCAAAAATACACATACCGTTCATATCAGGCGAGCTTCTGCGTTCAGATGCAACAGGAATTTTTCGATTTCCTCAATCCGTTCGCGAGATATGGGAGTTTGAAGTTAAGGAATGTTTGAGAAACCATCCAAATTTTCGCAAGTCTGATACACGAAACCAATAACTACTATGGCCTTGGGGAAAAATACACATACCGTTGTAATCGGGCGAGTTTCTACTTTCGGATGCAACAGGAATTTTTCGATTTCCTCAATCCGTTCGCGAGATATGGGAGTTTGAAGTTAAGGAATGTTTGAGAAACCATCCAAATTTTCGCAAGTCGGATACACGAAACCAATAACTACCATGGCCTAGGGGAAAAATACACATACCGTTGTAATCGGGCGAGTTTCTACTTTCAGATGCAACAGCAATTTCTCGATTTCCTCTTTCCGTTCGCGAAATATGGGAGTTTGAAGTTAAGGAATGGTGGAGAAACCATCCAAATTTTCGCAAGTCTGGTTCACGAAACCAATAACTACTATGGCCTTGGGGAAAAATACACATACCGTTGTAATCGGGCGAGTTTCTACTTTCAGATGCAACAGGAATTTCTCGATTTCCTCAATCCGATCGCGAGATATAGGAGTTTGAAGTGAAGGAATGGTTGAGAAATCATCAAAATTTTCGCAAGTCTGATACTCGAAACCAATAACTGCTATGGCCTAGGGGAAAAATACACACACCGTTCTAATCGGGCGAGGTTCTACTTTCAGATGCAACAGGAATTTCTCGATTTCCTCAATCCGTTCGCGAGATATAGGAGTTTGAAGTGAAGGAATGGTTGAGAACCCATCAAAATATTCGCAAGTCTGATACTCGAAACCAATAACAACAATGGCCTAGGGGAAAAATACACATACCGTTGTAATCGGGCGAGTTTCTACTTTCAGATGCAACAGCAGTTTCTCGATTTCCTGAATCCGTTCACGAAATATGTGAGTTTGACGTTAAGGAATGGTTGAGAAACCATCCAAATTTTCGCAAGTCTGGCTCACGAAACCAATAACTACTATGGCCTTGGGGAAAAATACACATACCGTTGTAATCGGGCGAGTTTCTACTTTCAGATGCAACAGGAATTTCTCGATTTCCTCAATCCGATCGCGAGATATAGGAGTTTGAAGTGAAGGAATGTTTGAGAAACCATCCAAATTTTCGCAAGTCTGATACACGAAACCAATAACTACTATGGCCTAGGGGAAAAATACACATACCGTTGTAATCGGCAGAGTTTCTACATTCAGATGCAACAGAAATTTTTCGGATTCGTCAATCCGTTCGCGAAATATCGGAGTTTGGAGTTAAGGGATGGTTGAGAAACCATCAAAGTTTTCGCAATTCTGATGCTAGAAACGAATAACTGGAATGGCCTAGGGGAAAAATACAGATACCGTTGTAATCGGGCGAGCTTCTACTTTCAGTTGCAACAGGAATTTCTCGTTTTCCTCAATCCATTTGCGAGATATAGGAGTTTGAAGTGAAGGAATGGTTGAGAAACCATCAAAATTTTCGCAAGTCTGATACTCGAAACGAATAACTACTATGTCCTAGAGCATAAATACACATACCGTTGTATTCGGGCGAGTTTCTACTTTCAGATGCAACAGGATTTTCTCGATTTCCTCAATCCGTTCTCGAGATATGGTAGTTTGAAGTTAAGGAATGGTTGAGAAACCATCCAAATTTTCGCAAGTCTGATACACGAAACCAATAACTACTATGGCCTTGGGGAAAAATACACATACCGTTGTAATCGGGCGAGTTTCTTCTTTCAGATGCAACAGGAATTTCTGGAGTTCGTTAATCCGTTCGCGAGATATGGGAGTTTGAAGTTAAGGAATGGTTGAGAAACCATCAAAATTTTCGCAAGTCTGATACTCGAAACCAATAACTACAATGGCCTAGGGTAAAAATACACATACCGTTGTAATCGGGCGAGTTTCTACTTTCAGATGCTACAGGAATTCCTCGATTTCCTCAATCCGTTCGCGAGATATAGGAGTTTGAAGTAAAGGAATGGTTGAGAAACCATCAAAATTTTTGCAATTCTGATACTCGAAACGAATAACTACTATGTCCTAGAGCATAAACACACATACCGTTGTAATCGGGCGAGTTTCTACTTTCAGATGCAACAGCAATTTCTCGATGTCCTCTTTCCGTTCGCGAAATATGGGAGTTTGAAGTTAAGGAATGGTGGAGAAACCATCCAAATTTTCGCAAGTCTGGTTCACGAAACCAATAACTACTATGGCCTTGGGGAAAAATACACATACCGTTGTAATCGGGCGAGTTTCTACTTTCAGATGCAACAGGAATTTCTCGATTTCCTCAATCCGATCGCGAGATATAGGAGTTTGAAGTGAAGGAATGGTTGAGAAATCATCAAAATTTTCGCAAGTCTGATACTCGAAACCAATAACTGCTATGGCCTAGGGGAAAAATACACACACCGTTCTAATCGGGCGAGGTTCTACTTTCAGATGCAACAGGAATTTCTCGATTTCCTCAATCCGTTAGCGAGATATAGGAGTTTGAAGTGAAGGAATGGTTGAGAACCCATCAAAATATTCGCAAGTCTGATACTCGAAACCAATAACAACAATGGCCTAGGGGAAAAATACACATACCGTTGTAATCGGGCGAGTTTCTACTTTCAGATGCAACAGCAGTTTCTCGATTTCCTGAATCCGTTCACGAAATATGTGAGTTTGACGTTAAGGAATGGTTGAGAAACCATCCAAATTTTCGCAAGTCTGGTACACGAAACCAATAACTACTATGGCCTTGGGGAAAAATACACATACCGTTGTAATCGGGCGAGTTTCTACTTTCACATACAACAGGAATTTCTCGATCTCCTCAATCCGTTCGCGAGATACAGGAGTTTGAAGTGAAGGAATGGTTGAGAACCCATCAAAATATTCGCAATTCTGATACTTGAAACCAATAACTACAATGGCCTAGGGGAAAAATACACATACCGTTGTAATCGGGCGAGTTTCTACTTTCAGATGCAACAGCAATTTCTCGATTTCCTCGATCCGTTCGGGAAATATGGGAGTTTGAAGTTAAGGAATGGTTGAGAAACCATCCAAATTTTCGAAAGTCTGGTACACGAAACCAATAACTACTATGGCCTTGGGGAAAAATACACATACCGTTGTAATCGGGAGAGTTTCTACCTTCAGATGCAACAGAAATTTTTCGGATTCGTCAATCCGTTCGCGAAATATCGGAGTTTGGAGTTAAGGGATGGTTGAGAAACCTTCAAAATTTACGCAATTCTGATGCTAGAAACGAATAACTGGAATGGCCTAGGGGAAAAATACACATACCGTTGTAATCGGGCGAGTTTCTTCTTTCAGATGCAACAGGAATTTCTCGAGTTTGTCAATCCGTTCGCGAGATATGGGAGTTTGAAGTTAAGGAATGGTTGAGAAACCATCAAAATTTTCGAAAGTCTGATACACGAAACCAATAACTACTATGACCTTGGGGAAAAATACACATACCGCTGTAATCGGGCGAGTTTCTGCTTTCAGATGCAACAGGAATTTCCCGAATTAGTCAATCCGTTCGCGAGATATGGTTGTTTGATGTTAACGAATGGTCGAGAAACCATCAAAATTTTCGCAAGTCTGATACTCGAAACGAATAACTCCTATGTCCTAGAGCAAAAATACACATACCGTTCATATCAGGCGAGCTTCTGCGTTCAGATGCAACAGGAATTTTTCGATTTCCTCAATCCGTTCGCGAGATATGGGAGTTTGAAGTTAAGGAATGTTTGAGAAACCATCCAAATTTTCGCAAGTCTGATACACGAAACCAATAACTACTATGGCCTTGGGGAAAAATACACATACCGTTGTAATCGGGCGAGTTTCTACTTTCGGATGCAACAGGAATTTTTCGATTTCCTCAATCCGTTCGCGAGATATGGGAGTTTGAAGTTAAGGAATGTTTGAGAAACCATCCAAATTTTCGCAAGTCGGATACACGAAACCAATAACTACCATGGCCTAGGGGAAAAATACACATACCGTTGTAATCGGCAGAGTTTCTACTTTCAGATGCAACAGAAATTTTTCGGAATCGTCAATCCGTTCGTGAAATATCGGAGTTTGGAGTTATGGGATGGTTGAGAAACCATCAAAGTTTTCGCAATTCTGATGCTAGAAACGAATAACTGGAATGGCCTAGGGGAAAAATACACATACCGTTGTAATCGGGCGATCTTCTACCTTCAGTTGCAACAGGAATTTCTCGTTTTCCTCAATCCATTGGCTAGATATAGTAGTTTGAAGTGAAGGAATGGTTGAGAACACATCAAAATTTTCGCAAGTCTGATACTTGAGACCAATAACTACTATGGCCTAGGGCATAAATACACATACCGTTGTAATGGGACCAGTTTCTACTTTCAGATGCATCAGGATTTTCTCGATTTCCTCAATCCGTTCGCGAGATATGGGAGTTTGAAGTTAAGGAATGGTTGAGAAACCATCCAAATTTTCGCAAGTCTGATACACGAAACCAATAACTACTATGGCCTTGGGGAAAAATACACATACCGTTGTAATCGGGCGAGTTTCTTCTTTCAGATGCAACAGGAATTTCTCGAGTTCGTTAATCCGTTCGCGAGATATGGGAGTTTGAAGTTAAGGAATGGTTGAGAAACCATCAAAATTTTCGCAAGTCTGATACTCGAAACCAATAACTACTATGGCCTAGAGGAAAAATACACATACCGCTGCAGTCGGGCGTGTTTCTGCTATCAGATGCAACAGGAATTTCTCGAGTTAGTCAATCCGTTCGCGAGATATGGGAGTTTGAAGTTAAGGAATGTTTGAGAAACCATCAAAATTTTCGCAAGTCTGATACACGAAACCAATAACTACTTTGGCCTTGGAGAAAAATACACATACCGTTGTAATCGGGCGAGTTTCTACTTTCAGATGCAACAGGAATTTTTCGATTTCCTCAATCCGTTCGCGAGATATGGGAGTTTGAAGTTAAGGAATGTTTGAGAAACCATCCAAATTTTCGCAAGTTGATACACGAAACCAATAACTACTATGGCCTAGGGGAAAAATACACATACCGTTGTAATCGGCAGAGTTTCTACTTTCAGATGCAACAGAAATTTTTCGGATTCGTCAATCCGTTCGCGAAATATCGGAGTTTGGAGTTAAGGGATGGTTGAGAAACCATCAAAGTTTTCGCAATTCTGATGCTAGAAACGAATAACTGGAATGGCCTAGGGGAAAAATACACATACCGTTGTAATCGGGCGAGCTTCTACTTTCAGTTGCAACAGGAATTTCTCGTTTTCCTCAATCCATTGGCGAGATATAGGAGTTTGAAGTGAAGGAATGGTTGAGAACACATCAAAATTTTCGCAAGTCTGATACTTGAGACCAATAACTACTATGGCCTAGGGCATAAATACACATACCGTTTTATTGGGACCAGTTTCTACTTTCAGATGCATCAGGAATTTCTCGATTTCCTCAATCCATTCGCGAGATATAGGAGTTTGAAGTGAAGGAATGGTTGAAAAACCATCAAAATTTTCGCAAGTCTGATACTCGAAACGAATAACTACTACGTCCTAGAGCATAAATACACATACCGTTGTATTCGGGCGAGTTTCTACTTTCAGATGCAACAGGATTTTCTCGATTTCCTCAATCCGTTCTCGAGATATGGGAGTTTGAAGTTAAGGAATGGTTGAGAAGCCATCCAAATTTTCGCAAGTCTGATACACGAAACCAATAACTACTATGGCCTTGGGGAAAAATACACATACCGTTGTAATCGGGCGAGTTTCTTCTTTCAGATGCAACAGGAATTTCTGGAGTTCGTTAATCCGTTCGCGAGATATGGGAGTTTGAAGTTAAGGAATGGTTGAGAAACCATCAAAATTTTCGCAAGTCTGATACTCGAAACCAATAACTACTATGGCCTTGGAGAAAAATACACATACCGTTGTAATCGGGCGAGTTTCTACTTTCAGGTGCAACAGGAATTTTTCGATTTCCTCAATCCGTTCGCGAGATATGGGAGTTTGAAGTTAAGGAATGGTTGAGAAACCATCAAAATTTTCGCAAGTCTGATACTCGAAACCAATAACTACTACGGCCTAGAGGAAAAATACACATACCGCTGTAGTCGGGCTTGTTTCTGCTATCAGATGCCACAGGAATTCCTCGATTTCCTCAATCCGTTCGCGAGATATAGGAGTTTGAAGTAAAGGAATGGTTGAGAAACCATCAAAATTTTTGCAAGTCTGATACTCGAAACGAATAACTACTATGTCCTAGAGCATAAATACACATACCGTTGCAATCGGACCAGTTTCTACTTTCAGATGCAACAGGAATTTCTCGATTTCCTCAATCCGTTCGCGAGATATGGGAGTTTGAACTGAAGGAATAGTTGAGAAACCATCAAAATTTTTGCAAGTCTGATACTCGAAACGAATAACTACTATGTCCTAGAGCAAAAATACACATACCGTTGTAATCGGGCGAGTTTCTACTTTCAGATGCAACAGGAATTTCTCGATTTCCTCAATCCGTTCGCGAGATATGGGAGTTTGAACTGAAGGAATAGTTGAGAAACCATCAAAATTTTTGCAAGTCTTATACTCGAAACGAATAACTACTATGTCCTAGAGCATAAATACACATACCGTTGCAATCGGACCAGTTTCTACTTTCAGATGCATCAGGATTTTCTCGATTTCCTCAATCCGTTCGCGAGATATGGGAGTTTGAAGTTAAGGAATGCTTGAGAAACCATCCAAATTTTCGCAAGTCTGATACACGAAACCAATAACTACTATGGCCTTGGAGAAAAATACACATACCGTTGTAATCGGGCGAGTTTCTACTTTCAGATGCAACAGGAATTTTTCGATTTCCTCAATCCGTTCGCGAGATATGGGAGTTTGAAGTTAAGGAATGTTTGAGAAACCATCCAAATTTTCGCAAGTCTGATACACGAAACCAATAACTACTATGGCCTTGGAGAAAAGTACACACACCATTGTAATCAGGCGAGTTTCTGCTTTCAGATAAAACAGCAATTTCTCGAGTTCGTCAATCCGTACGCTAAATATCGGAGTTTGGATATAAGAGATGGTTGAGAAACCATCAAAATTTTCGTAATTCTGATGCTAGAAACGAATAACTGGAATGGCCTAGGGGGAAAGTACAGACACCATTGTAATCGGGCGAGTTTCTACTTTCAGATGCAACATGAATTTCTCGAGTTCGTCAATCGGTTCGCGAGATATGGTAGTTTGAACTTAAGGAATGGTTGAGAAACCATCCAAATTTTCGCAAGTCTGATACTCGAAACCAATAACTGGAACGGCCTAGGGGAAAAGTACACACACCATTGTAATCAGGCGAGTTTTTACTTTCTGATGCAATAGGAATTTCTCGAGTAAGTCAATCCGTTCGCGAGATATGGGAGTTTGAAGTTAAGGAATCGTTGAGAAACCATGAAAATTTTCGCAAGTCTAATACTCGAAACCAATAAATGGAACTGCCTAAGGGAAAAGTACCCACACCATTGTATTCGGGCGAGTTTCTACTTTCGGATGCAACAGGAATTTCTCGAGTTCGTCAATCCGTTCGCGAGATATGGGAGCCTGAAGTTAAGGAATGGTTGAGGAACCATCAAAATTTTCGCAAGTATGATACACGAAACCAATAACTACAATGGCCTAGGGCAAGAATACACATACCGCTGTAATCGGGCGTGTTTCTGCTTTCAGATGCAACAGAAATTTCTCGAGTTCGTCAATCCGTTCGCGAGATATGGGAGTTTGAAGTTAAGGAATGGTTGAGAAACCATCATAATTTTCGCAAGTCTAACACCCCAAACCAATAACTACAATGGCCTAGGGGAAAAATACACATAGCGTTGTAATCGGGCGAGTTTCTTCTTTCAGATGCAACAGGAATTTCTCGAGATCGTCAATCCGTTCGAGAAATATCGCAGTTTGGATTTAAGAGATGGTTGAGAAACCATCAAAATTTTCGCAAGTCTGATACTCGAAACCAATAACTGGAATGGCCTAGGGGAAAAGTACACACACCATTGAAATCGGGCAAGTTTTTACTTTCAGATGCAAGAGGAATTTCTCGAGTTCGTCAATCCGTTCGCGAGATATGGGAGTTTGAATTTAAGGAATGGTTGAGAAACCATCAAAATTTTCGCAAGTCTGATACTCGAAACCAATAACTACTATGGCCTAGGGCAAAAATGCACATACCGTTGTAATCGGGCGAGTTTCTGCTTTCAGATGCAACAGGAATTTCTCGAGTTCGTCAATCCGTTCGCGAGATATGGGAGCTTGAAGTTAAGGAATGGTTGAGAAACTATCAAAATTTACGCAAGTCTGATACTCGAAACCAATAACTACGATTGCCTAGGGCAAAAATACACATACCGTTGTAATCGGGCGTGCTTCTGGTTTCAGATGCAACAGGAATTTCTCGAGTTCGTCAATCCGTTCGCGAGATATGGTAGCCTGAAGTTAAGGAATGGTTGAGAAACCACAAAATTTTCTTAAGTCTGATAATCGAAACCAATAACTGGAATGGCCTAGGGGAAAAGTACACACACCATTGAAATCGGGCAAGTTTTTACTTTCAGATGCAAGAGGAATTTCTCGAGTTCGTCAATCCGTTCGCGAGATATGGGAGTTTGAATTTAAGGAATGGTTGAGAAACCATCAAAATTTTCGCAAGTCTGATACTCGAAACCAATAACTACTATGGCCTAGGGCAAAAATGCACATACCGTTGTAATCGGGCGAGTTTCTGCTTTCAGATGCAACAGGAATTTCTCGAGTTCGTCAATCCGTTCGCGAGATATGGGAGCTTGAAGTTAAGGAATGGTTGAGAAACTATCAAAATTTACGCAAGTCTGATACTCGAAACCAATAACTACGATTGCCTAGGGCAAAAATACACATACCGTTGTAATCGGGCGTGCTTCTGGTTTCAGATGCAACAGGAATTTCTCGAGTTCGTCAATCCGTTCGCGAGATATGGTAGTTTGAATTTAAGGAATGGTTGAGAAACCATCAAAATTTTCGCAAGTCTGATACTCGAAACCAATAACTACGATGGCCTACGGCAAAAACACACATACCGTTGTAATCGGGCGAGTTTCTGCTTTCAGATGCAACAGGAATTTCGCGAGTTCGTCAATCCGTTCGCGAGATATGGTAGTCTGAAGTTAAGGAATGGTTGAGAAACCACAAAATTTTCTTAAGTCTGAAACTCGAAACCAAAAACTGGAACGGCCTAGGGGAAAAGTACACACACCAATGTAATCGGGCGAGTTTCTACTTTCAGATGCAAGAGGAATTTCTCGAGTTCGTCAATCCGTTCATGAGATATGGGAGCTTGAAGTTAAGGAATGCTTGAGAAACCATCAAAATTTTCGCAAGTCTGATATTCGAAACCAATAACTACTATGGCCTAGGGCAAAAATGCACATACCGTTGTAATCGGGCGAGTTTCTGCTTTCAGATGCAACAGGAAATAATCGAGTTCCTCAATCCGTTCGCGAAATATGGGAGTTTGAAGTTAAGGAATGGTTGAGAAACCATCAAAATTTTCACTGGTCTGATACTCGAAACCAATAACTGGAATGGCCTAGGGGAAAAGTACACACCGCATTGTAATCAGGTGAGTTTCTACTTTCAGATGCAGCAGGAATTTCTCGAGTGCGTCAATCCGTTCGCGAGATATGGGAGCTTGAAGTTAAGGAATGCTCGAGAAACCATCAAAATTTTCGCAAGTCTGATACTCGAAACCAATAACTACGATGGCCTAGGGCAAAAATACACATACCGTTGTAATCGGGCGAGTTTCTGCTTTCAGATACAACAGGAATTTCTCGCGTTCGTCAATCCGATCGCGAAATAGGGGAGTTTGAAATTAAGGAATGGTTCAGAAATTATCAAAATTTTCACTGGTCTGATACTCGAAACCAATAACTGGAATGGCCTAGCGGAAAAGTACACACACCATTGTATAATAATCGGGCGAGTTTCTGCTTTCAGATGCAACAGGAAATAATCGAGTTCCTCAATCCGTTCGCGAAATATGGGAGTTTGAAGTTAAGGAATGGTTGAGAAACCATCAAAATTTTCACTGGTCTGATACTCGAAACCAATAACTGGAATGGCCTAGGGGAAAAGTACACACACCATTGTAATCGGGCGAGTTTCTACTTTCAGATGCAACAGTTATTTCTCGAGTTCATCAATCCGTTCGCGAGATATGGGCGTTTGAATTTAAGGAATGGTTGAGAAACCATCAAAATTTTCGCAAGTCTGATACTCGAAACCAATAACTGGAATGGCCTAGGGGTAAAGTAGACACACCATTGTAATCGGGCGAGTTTCTACTTTCAGATACAACAGGAATTTCTCGAGTTCGTCAATGCGTTCGCGAGATATGGGAGTTTGAAGTTAAGGAATGGTTGAGAAATCATCAAAACTTTCGCAAGTCTGATACTCGAATCCAACAACTACTATAGCCTCGGGCACAAATACACATACCGTTGTAATCCGGCGAGTTTCTGCTTTCAGATGCAATAGGAAATTCTCGAGTTCGTTAATCCGTTCGCGAGATATGGGTGTTTGAAGTTAAGGAATGGTTGAGAAACCATCAAAATTTTCGCAAGTCTGATACTCGAAACCAATAATTACAGAGCCCTAGGGAAAAAATACACATTCCGTTGTGATCGGGCGAGTTTCTGCTTTCAGATGCAATAGGAAATTCTCGAGTTCGTCAATCCGTTCGCGAGATATGTGAGTTTGAAGTTAAGGAATGGTTGAGATACCATCAAAATTTTCGCTGGTCTGATACTCGAAACCAATAACTGGAATGGCCTAGGGGAAAAGCACACACACGGTTGTAATCGGGCGAGTTTCTACTTTCAGATGCAACAGGAATTTCTCGAGTTGGTCAATCCGTTCGTGAGATATGGGAGTTTGAGCTTAAGGAATGGTTGAGAAACCATCAAAATTTTCCAAAGTCTGATACTCGAAACCAATAACTACAGAAGCCTACGGGAAAAATACACATACCGTTGTAATCGGGCGATTTCTACTTTCACATGCAATAGGAAATTCTCGAGTTCGTCAATCCGTTCGCGAGATATGGGAGTTTGAGGTCAAGGAATGGTTGAGAAACCATCAAAATTTTCGCTGGTCTGATACACGAAACCAATAACTGGAATGGCCTAGGGGAAAAGTACACACACCATTGTAATCAGGCCAGTTTCTACTTTCAGACACAACAGGAATTTCTCGAGTTCGTCAATGCGTTCGCGAGATATGGGAGTTTGAAGTTGAGGAATGGTTGAGAAACCATCAAAATTTTCACTGGTCTGATACACGAAACCAATAACTGGAATGGCCTAGGGGAAAAGTACACATACCGTTGTAATCCGGCGAGTTTCTGCTTTCAGATGCAATAGGAATTTCTCGAGTTCGTCAATCCGTTCGCGAGATATGTGAGTTTGAAGTTAAGGAATGGTTGAGAAACCATCAAAATTTTCGCAAGTCTGATACTCGAAACCAATAACTACAGAGGCCTAGGGGAAAAATACACATACCGTTGTTATCCTGCGAGTTTCTGCTTTCAGATGCAACAGGAATTTCTAGAGTTCGTCAATCCGTTCGCGTGATATGGGTGTTTGAAGTTAAGGAATGGTTGAGAAATCATCAAAATTTTCACTGGTCTGATACACGAAACCAATAACTGGAATGGCCTAGGGGAAAAGTACACACACCATTGTAATCAGGCGAGTTTCTACTTTCAGATACAACAGGAATTTCTCGAGTTCGTCAATGTGTGCCCGAGATATGGGTGTTTGAAGTTAAGGAATGGTTGAGAAACCATCAACATTTTCGCTGGTCTGATACTCGAAACCAATAACTGGAATGGCCTAGGGGAAAAGTACACACACCATTGTTAGCGGACGAGTTTCTGCTTTCAGATGCAACAGGAATTTCTCGAGTTCGTCAATCCGTTCGCGAGATATGGGAGTTTGA
The DNA here is from genome assembly GCF_051014685.1 of Ptiloglossa arizonensis. NCBI lineage: Eukaryota > Metazoa > Arthropoda > Insecta > Hymenoptera > Colletidae > Ptiloglossa > Ptiloglossa arizonensis. The sequence goes on along the minus strand of NW_027478638.1, from coordinate 31,358 downwards.
AGTTAAGGAATGCTAGAGAAACCATCAAAATTTTCGCAAGTCTGATACTCGAAACCAATAACTACAATGGCCTAGGGGAAAAACACACATTCCGTTGTAATTGGGAGAGTTTCGTCTGTCAGATGCAACAGATATTATTCGGATTCGTCAATCTGTTCGCGAAATATCGGAGTTTGAAGTTAAGGTATGGTTGAGAAACCATCAACATTTTCGCTGGTCTGATACTCGAAACCAATAACTGGAATGGCCTAGGGGAAAAGTACACACACCACTGTAATCGGACGAGATTCTGCTTTCAGATGCAAGAGGAATTTCTCGAGTTAGTCAATCCGTTCGCGAGATATGGGAGTTTGAAGTTAAGGAATGGTTGAGAAACCATCAAAATTTTCGCCAGGCTGATACTCGCAACCAATAACTGGAATGGCCTAGGGCAAAAATACACATACCGTTGTGATCGGGCGAGTTTCTGCTTTCATATGCAACAGGAATTTCTCGAGCTCGTCAATCCGTTCGCGAGGTATGGGAGTTTGAAGTTAAGGAATGGTTGAGAAACCATGAAAATTTTCGCAAGTCTGATACTCGAAACCAATAACTGGAATGGCCTAGGGGAAAAGTACACACACCATTGTAATCGGACGAGATTCTGCTTTCAGATGCAAGAGGAATTTCTCGAGCTAGTCAATCCGTTCGCGAGATATGGGAGTTTGAAGTTGAGGAATGGTTGCGAAACCGTGAAAATTTTCGCAAGTCTGATACTCGAAACCAATAACTACAATGGCCTAGGGGAAAAACACACATACCGTTGTAATTGGGAGAGTTTCGTCTGTCAGATGCAACAGATATTATTCGGATTCGTCAATCTGTTCGCGAAATATCGGAGTTTGAAGTTAAGGTATGGTTGAGAAACCATCAACATTTTCGCTGGTCTGATACTCGAAACCAATAACTGGAATGGCCTAGGGGAAAAGTACACACACCATTGTAATCGGACGAGATTATGCTTTCAGATGCAAGAGGAATTTCTCGAGTTAGTCAATCCGTTCGCGAGATATGGGAGTTTGAAGTTGAGGAATGGTTGCGAAACCATGAAAATTTTCGCAAGTCTGATACTCGAAACCAATAACTACTATGGCCTAGGGCAAAAATACACATGCCGTTGTAATCGGGCGACTTTCTGCTTTCAGATGCAACAGGAATTTCTCGAGTTAGTCTATCCGTTCGCGAGATATGTGAGTTTGAAGTTAAGGAATGGTTGAGAAACCATCAAAATTTTCGCAAGGCTGATACTCGAAAGCAATAACTGGAATGGCCTAGGGGAAAAGTGTACACACCATTGTAATCGGGCGAGTTTCTACTTTCAGATGCAACAGGAATTTCTCGAGTTCGTCATTCCGTTCGCGAGATATGGGGGTTTGAAGTTAAGGAATGATTGAGAAACCATCAAAATTTTCGCAAGTCTGATACTCGCAACCAATAACTGGAATGGCCTAGGGGAAAAGTACACACACCATTGTAATCGGGCGAGTTTCTACTTTCAGATGCAACAGGAATTTTTCTTGTTCGTCATTCCGTTCGGGAGATATGGGAGTTTGAAGTTAAGGAATGGTTGAGAAACCATGAAAATTTTCGCAAGTCTGATACACGCAACCAATAACTGGAATGGCCTAGGGGGAAAGTACACACACCATTGTAATCGGGCGAGTTTCTACTTTCAGATGCAACAGGAATTTTTCTTGTTCGACATTCCGTTCGCGAGATATGGGAGTTTGAAGTTAAGGTATGGTTGAGAAACCATCAACATTTTCGCTGGTCTGATGCTCGAAACCAATAACTGGAATGGCCTAGGGGAAAAGTACACACACCATTGTAATCGGACGAGACTCTGCTTTCAGATGCAAGAGGAATTTCTCGAGTTAGTCAAACCGTTCGCGAGATATGAGAGTTTGAAGTTAAGGAATGGTTGAGAAACCATCAAAATTTTCGCAAGTCTGATACTCGAAACGAATAACTACTATGGCCTAGGGCAAAAATACACATGCCGTTGTAATCGGGCGACTTTCTGCTTTCAGATGCAACAGGAATTTCTCGAGTTCGTCAATCAGTTCGCGAAATATCGGAGTTTGAAGTTAAGGAATGGTTGAGAAACCATCAACATTTTCGCTGGTCTGATACTCGAAACCAACAACTGGAATGGCCTAGGGGAAAAGTACACACACCATTGCATTCGGGCGAGTTTCTACTTTCAGATGCAACAGGAATATCTCGAGTTCGTCAATCCGTTAGCGAGATATGCGAGTTTGGAGTTAAGGTATGGTTGAGAATCCATCACAATTTTCGCAAGTCTGATACTCGAAACCAACAACTACTATGGTCTAGGGCAAAAATACACATACCGTTGTAATCGGGCGAGTTTCTGCTTTCCGATGCAATAGGAAATTCTCGAGTTCGTCAATCCGTTCGCGAGATATGTGAGTTTGAAGTTAAGGAATTGTTGAGAAACCATCAACATTTTCGCTGGTCCGATACTCGAAACCAATAACTGGAATGGCCTAGGGGAAAAGTACACATACCTTTGTAATCGGGCGAGTTTCCACTTTCAGACGCAACAGGAATTTCTGGAGTTCGTCAATCCGTTCGCGAGATATGGGAGTTTGAAGTTAAGGAATGGTTGAGAAACCACAAAATTTTCGCAATTCTGATGCTAGAAACGAATAACTGGAATGGCCTAGGGGAAAAGTACACACACCATTGTAATCGGGCGAGTTTCTGCTTTCAGATGCAACAGGAAATAATCGAGTTCGTCAATCCGTTCGCGAGATTTGCGAGTTTGGAGTTAAGGAATGGTTGAGAAACCATCACAATTTTCGCAAGTCTGATACTCGAAACCAACAACTATTATACTATGGTCTAGGGCAAAAATAGACATACCGTTGTAATCGGGCGAGATTCTGTTTCCGATGCAGTAGGAAATTCTCGAGTGCGTCTATCCGTTCGCGAGATATGTGAGTTTGAAGTTAAGGAATGGTTGAGAAACCATCAAAATTTTCGCAAGGCTAATACTCGAAACTAATAGCTGGAATGGCCTAGGGGAAAAGTATACACACCATTGTAATCGGGCGAGTTCCTACTTTCAGTTGCAACAGGAATTTCTCGAGTTCGTCATTCCGTTCGCGAGATATGGGGGTTTGAATTTAAGGAATGATTTAGAAACCATCAAAATTTTCCCTGGTCTGATCCTCGAAACCAATAACTGGAATGGCCTAGGGGAAAAGTACACACACCATTGTAATCGGGCGAGTTTCTGCTTTCGGATGCAACAGGAAATAATCGAGTTTGTCAATCCGTTCGCGAGATATGCGAGTGTGGAGTTAAGGAATGGTTGAGAAACCATCACAATTTTTGCAAGTCTGATACTCGAAACCAATAAATACTATGGTCTAGGGCAAAAATACACATACCGTTGTGATCGGGCGAGTTTCTGCTTTCCGATGCAATAGGAAATTCTCGAGTTCGTCAATCCGTCCGCGAGATATGTGAGTTTGAAGTTAAGGAATGGTTGAGGAACCATCAAAATTTTCGCAAGGCTGATACTCGAAAGCAATAACTGGAATGGCCTAGGGGAAAAGTACACATACCTTTGTAATCGGGCGAGTTTCCACTTTCAGGCGCAACAGGAATTTCTGGAGTTCGTCAATCCGTTCGCGAGATATGGGAGTTTGGAGTTAAGGAATGGTTGAGAAACCATCAAAATTTTTGCAATTCTGATGCTAGAAACGAATATCTGGAATGACCTAGGGGAAAAGTACACACACCATTGTAATCGGGCGAGTTTCTGCTTTCAGACGCAACAGGAATTTCTGGAGTTCGTCAATCCGTTCGGGAGATATGGGAGTTTGAAGTTAAGGAATGGTTGAGAAACCCCAAAATTTTCGCAATTCTGATGCTAGAAACGAATAACTGGAATGGCCTAGGGGAAAAGTACGCACAACTTTGTAATCGGGCGAGATTCTACTTTCAGATGCAACAGGAATTTCTCGAGTTCGTCATTCCGTTCGCGAGATGTGGGTGTTTGAAATTAATGAATGATTGAGAAACCATCAAAATTTTCCCTGGTCTGATCCTCGAAACCAATAACTGGAATGGCCTAGGGGAAAAGTACACACACCATTGTATTCGGGCGAGCTTCTACTTCCAGATGCAACAGGAATATCTCGAGTTCGTCAATCCGTTCGCGAGATATGGGAGTTTGAAGTTCAGGAATTGTTGAGAAACCATCAAAATTTTCGCAAGTCTGATACTCGAAACCAATAAATACTATGGTCTAGGGCAAAAATACACATACCGTTGTGATCGGGCGAGTTTCTGCTTTCCGATGCAATAGGAAATTCTCGAGTTCGTCAATCCGTTGGCGAGATATATGAGTGTGAAGTTAAGGAATGGTTGAGAAACCATCAAAATTTTCGCAAGGCTGATACTCGAAAGCAATAACTGGAATGGCCTAGGGGAAAAGTACACATACCTTTGTAATCGGGCGAGTTTCCACTTTCAGGCGCAACAGGAATTTCTGGAGTTCGTCAATCCGTTCGCGAGATATGCGAGTTTGGAGTTAAGGAATGGTTGAGAAACCATCACAATTTTCGCAAGTCTGATACTCGAAACCAATAACTACTATGGTCTAGGGCAAAAATACACATACCGTTGTAATCGGGCGAGTTTCTGCTTTCCGATGCAATAGGAAATTCTCGAGTTCGTCAATCCGTTCGCGAGATATGTGAGTTTGAAGTTAAGGAATGGTTGAGAAATCATCAAAATTTTCGCAAGGCTGATACTCGAAAGCAATAACTGGAATGGCCTAGGGGAAAAGTATACACACCATTGTAATCGGGCGAGCTTCTACTTTCAGATGCAACAGGAATTTCTCGAGTTCGTCATTCTGTTCGCGAGATATGGGTGTTTGATGTTAAGGAATGATTGAGAAACCATCAAAATTTTCCCTGGTCTGATTCTCGAAACCAATAACTGGAATGGCCTAGGGGAAAAATACACATACCGTTGTAATCGGGCGAGTTTCTGCTTTCCGATGCAATAGGAAATTCTCGAGTTCGTCCATCCGTTCGCGAGATATGTGAGTTTGAATTTAAGGAATGGTTGAGAAACCATCAAAATTTTCGCAAGTCTGATACTCGAAAACCAATAACTGGAATGGCCTAGGGGAAAAGTACACACACCATTGTAATCGGGCGAGTTTCTGCTTTCAGATGCAACAGGAAATAATCGAGTTCGTCAATCCGTTCGCGAGATTTGCGTGTTTGGAGTTAAGGAATGGTTGAGAAACCATCACAATTTTCGCAAGTCTGATACTCGAAACCAACAACTATTACACTATGGTCCAGGGCAAAAATACACATACCGTTGTAATCGGGCGAGTTTCTGCTTTCAGATGCAACAGGAAATAATCGAGTTCGTCAATCCGTTCGCGAGATATGCGAGTTTGGAGTTAAGGAATGGTTGAGAAACCATCAAAATTTTCGCAATTCTGATGCTAGAAACGAATAACTGGAATGACCTAGGGGAAAAGTACACACACCATTGTAATCGGGCCAGTTTCTGCTTTCAGACGCAACAGGAATTTCTGGAGTTCTTCAATCCGTTCGCGAGATATGGGAGTTTGAAGTTCAGGAATGGCTGAGAAACCACAAAATTTTCGCAATTCTGATGCTAGAAACGAATAACTGGAATGGCCTAGGAGAAAAGTACGCACAACATTGTAATCGGGCGAGATTCTACTTTCAGATGCAACAGGAATTTCTCGAGTTCGTCATTCCGTTCGCGAGATATGGGTGTTTGAAGTTAAGGAATGATTGAGAAACCATCAAAATTTTCCCTGGTCTGATCCTCGAAACCAATAACTGGAATGGCCTAGGGGAAAAGTACACAAACCATTTAAATCGGGCGAGTTTCTGCTTTCGGATGCAACAGGAAATAATCGAGTTCGTCAATCCGTTCGCGAGATATGTGAGTTTGAAGTTAAGGAATGGTTGAGAAACCATCAAAATTTTCGCAAGGCTGATACTCGAAAGCAATAACTGGAATGGCCTAGGGGAAAAGTACACATAGCATTGTAATCGGGCGAGTTTCCACTTTCAGGCGCAACAGGAATTTCTGGAGTTCGTCAATCCGTTCGCGAGATATGGGAGTTTGAAGTTAAGGAATGGTTGAGAAACCATCAAAATTTTCGCAATTCTGATGCTAGAAACGAATAACTGGAATGACCGAGGGGAAAAGTACACACACCATTGTAATCGGGCGAGTCTCTGCTTTCAGGGGCAACAGGAAATAATCGAGTTCGTCAATCCGTTCGCGAGATATGCGAGTTTGGAGTTAAGGAATGGTTGAGAAACCATCACAATTTTTGAAAGTCTGATACGCGAAACCAATAACTACTATGGTCTAGGGCAAAAATACACATACCGTTGTAATCGGGCGAGTTTCTGCTTTCCGATGCAATAGGAAATTCTCGAGTTCGTCAATCCGTTCGCGAGATATGTGAGTTTGAAGTTAAGGAATGGTTGAGAAATCATCAAAATTTTCGCAAGGATGATACTCGAAAGCAATAACTGGAATGGCCTAGGGGAAAAGTATACACACCATTGTAATCGGCCGAGCTTCTACTTTCAGATGCAACAGGAATTTCTCGAGTTCGTCATTCCGTTCGCGAGATATGGGTGTTTGAAGTTAAGGAATGATTGAGAAACCATCAAAATTTTCCCTGGTCTGATTCTCGAAACCAATAACTGGAATGGCCTAGGGGAAAAATACACATACCGTTGTAATCGAGCGAGTTTCTGCTTTCAGATGCAATAGGAAATTCTCGAGTTCGTCAATCCGTTCGCGAGATATGTAAGTTTGAAGTTAAGGAATGGTTGAGAAACCGTCAAAATTTTCGCAAGTCTGATACCCGAAACCAATAACTGGAATGGCCTAGGGGAAAAATACACATACCGTTGTAATCGAGCTCGTTTCTGCTTTCAGATGCAATAGGAAATTCTCGAGTTCGTCAAACCGTTCGCGAGATATGTGAGTTTGAATTTAAGGAATGGTTGAGAAACCATCAAAATTTTCGCAAGTCTGATACTCGAAAACCAATAACAGGAATGGCCTAGGGGAAAAGTACACACACCATTGTAATCGGGCGAGTTTCTGCTTTCCGATGCAACAGGAAATAATCGAGTTCGTCAATCCGTTCGCGAGATTTGCGTGTTTGGAGTTAAGGAATGGTTGAGAAACCATCACAATTTTCGCAAGTCTGATACTCGAAACCAACAACTATTACACTATGGTCCAGGGCAAAAATACACATACCGTTGAAATCGGGCGAGTTTCTGCTTTCAGATGCAACAGGAAATAATCGAGTTCGTCAATCCGTTCGCGAGATATGCGAGTTTGGAGTTAAGGAATGGTTGAGAAACCATCAAAATTTTCGCAATTCTGATGCTAGAAACGAATAACTGGAATGACCTAGGGGAAAAGTACACACACCATTGTAATCGGGCGAGTTTCTGCTTTCAGACGCAACAGGAATTTCTGGAGTTCTTCAATCCGTTCGCGAGATATGGGAGTTTGAAGTTCAGGAATGGTTGAGAAACCACAAAATTTTCGCAATTCTGATGCTAGAAACGAATAACTGGAATGGCCTAGGAGAAAAGTACGCACAACATTGTAATCGGGCGAGATTCTACTTTCAGATGCAACAGGAATTTCTCGAGTTCGTCATTCCGTTCGCGAGATATGGGTGTTTGAAGTTAAGGAATGATTGAGAAACCATCAAAATTTTCCCTGGTCTGATCTTCGAAACCAATAACTGGAATGGCCTAGGGGAAAAGTACACAAACCATTTAAATCGGGCGAGTTTCTGCTTTCGGATGCAACAGGAAATAATCGAGTTCGTCAATCCGTTCGCGAGATATGTGAGTTTGAAGTTAAGGAATGGTTGAGAAACCATCAAAATTTTCGCAAGTCTGATACTCGAAAGCAATAACTGGAATGGCCTAGGGGAAAAGTACACATACCATTGTAATCGGGCGAGTTTCCACTTTCAGGCGCAACAGGAATTTCTGGAGTTCGTCAATCCGTTCGCGAGATATGGGAGTTTGAAGTTAAGGAATGGTTGAGAAACCATCAAAATTTTCGCAATTCTGATGCTAGAAACGAATAACTGGAATGACCGAGGGGAAAAGTACACACACCATTGTAATCGGGCGAGTCTCTGCTTTCAGGGGCAACAGGAAATAATCGAGTTCGTCAATCCGTTCGCGAGATATGCGAGTTTGGAGTTAAGGAATGGTTGAGAAACCATCACAATTTTCGCAAGTCTGATACGCGAAACCAATAACTACTATGGTCTAGGGCAAAAATACACATACCGTTGTAATCGGGCGAGTTTCTGCTTTCCGATGCAATAGGAAATTCTCGAGTTCGTCAATCCGTTCGCGAGATATGTGAGTTTGAAGTTAAGGAATGGTTGAGAAATCATCAAAATTTTCGCAAGGCTGATACTCGAAAGCAATAACTGGAATGGCCTAGGGGAAAAGTATACACACCATTGTAATCGGCCGAGCTTCTACTTTCAGATGCAACAGGAATTTCTCGAGTTCGTCATTCCGTTCGCGAGATATGGGTGTTTGAAGTTAAGGAATGATTGAGAAACCACCAAAATTTTCCCTGGTCTGATTCTCGAAACCAATAACTGGAATGGCCTAGGGGAAAAATACACATACCGTTGTAATCGAGCGAGTTTCTGCTTTCAGATGCAATAGGAAATTCTCGAGTTCGTCAATCCGTTCGCGAGATATGTAAGTTTGAAGTTAAGGAATGTTTGAGAAACCGCCAAATTTTCGCAAGTCTGATACCCGAAACCAATAACTGGAATGGCCTAGGGGAAAAATACACATACCGTTGTAATCGAGCTCGTTTCTGCTTTCAGATGCAATAGATAATTCTCGAGTTCGTCAAACCGTTCGCGAGATATGTGAGTTTGAATTTAAGGAATGGTTGAGAAACCATCAAAATTTTCGCAAGTCTGATACTCGAAAACCAATAACAGGAATGGCCTAGGGGAAAAGTACACACACCATTGTAATCGGGCGAGTTTCTGCTTTCAGATGCAACAGGAAATAATCGAGTTCGTCAATCCGTTCGCGAGATTTGCGAGTTTGGAGTTAAGGAATGGTTGAGAAACCATCACAATTTTCGCAAGTCTGATACTCGAAACCAACAACTATTATACTATGGTCTAGGGCAAAAATACACATACCGTTGTGATCGAGCGAGTTTCTGCTTTCAGATGCAATAGGAAATTCTCGAGTTCGTCAATCCGTTCGCGAGATATGTGAGTTTGAATTTAAGGAATGGTTGAGAAACCATCAAAATTTTCGCAATTCTGATGCTAGAAACGAATAACTGGAATGACCTAGGGGAAAAGAACACACACCACTGTAATCGGGGGAGTTTCTGCGTTCAGATGCAACAGGAAATAATCGAGTTCGTCAATCCGTTCGCGAGATATGGGAGTTTGAAGCTAAGGAATGGTTGAGAAACCACAAAATTTTCGCACTTCTGATGCTAGAAACGAATAACTGGAATGGCCTAGGGGAAAAGTACGCACAACATTGTAATCGGGCGAGATTCTACTTTCAGATGCAACAGGAATTTCTCGTGTTCATCATTCCGTTCGCGAGATATTGGAGTTTGAAGTTAAGAAATGGTTGACAAACCATCAAAATTTTCGCTGGTCTGTTACTCGAAACCAATAACTGGAATGGCCTAGGGGAAAAGCACACACACCATTGTAATCGGGCGAGTTTCTACTTTCAGATGCAACAGGAATTTCTCGTGTTCGTCAATCCGTTCGCGAGATATCGGAGTTTGAAGTTAAGGAATGGTTGAGAAACCATCAAAATCTTCGCAAGGCTGATACTCGAAACCAATAACTGGAATGGCCTAGGAGAAAAGTACACGGACCATTGTAATCGGGCGAGTTTCTACTTTCAGATGCAATTGGAATGTCTCGAGTTCGTCATTCCGTTCGCGAGAAGTGGGTGGTTGAAGTTAAGGAACGGTTGAGAAACCATCATAATTTTCGCAAGTCTGGTACTCGAAACCAATAACTGGAATGGCCTAGGGGAAAAATACACATACCGTTGTAATCGAGCTAGTTTCTGCTTTCAGATGCAATAGGAAATTCTCGAGTTCGTCAAACCGTTCGCGAGATTTGCGAGTTTGGAATTAAGGAATGGTTGAGAAACCATCACAATTTTCGCATATCTGATACTCGAAACCAACAACTACTATGGTCTAGGGCAAAAATACACATACCGTTGTAATCGGGCGAGTTTCTGCTTTCCGATGCAATAGGAAATTCTCGAGTTCGTCTATCCGTTCGCGAGATATGTGAGTTTGAAGTTAAGGAATGTTTGAGAAACCATCAAAATTTTCGCAAGGCTGATACTCGAAAGCAATAACTGGAATGGCCTAGGGGAAAAGTATACCCACCATTGTAATCGGGCGAGTTTCTACTTTCAGATGCAACAGGAAATAATCGAGTTCGTCAATCCGTTCGCGAGATATGTGAGTTTGAAGTTAAGGAATGGTTGAGAAACCATCAAAATTTTCTCTGGTCTGATACTCGAAAGCAATAACTGGAATGGCCTAGGGGAAAAGTACACACAGCATTGTAGTCGGGCGAATTTCTCTTTCAGATGCAACAGGAATTTCTCGAGTTCGTCAATCCATTCGCGAGATATGTGAGTTTGAAGTTAAGGAATGGTTGAGAAACCATCAAAACTTTTGCAAGTCTGATACTCGAATCCAATAACTGGAATGGCCTAGGGGAAAAGTACACACACCATTGTAATCGGGCAAGTTTATACTTTCAGATGCAACAGGAACTTCTCGAGTTCGTCGATCCGTTCGCGAGATATGGGTGTTTGAAGTTAAGGAATGATTGAGAAACCATCAAAATTTCCGTTGGTCTGATACTCGAAACCAATAACTAGAATGGCCTAGGGGAAAAATACACATACCGTTGTAATCGAGCGAGTTTCTACTTTCAGATGCAACAGGAATTTCTCGAGTTCGTCAATCCGTTCGCGAGATATGGGAGTTTGAAGTTAAGGAATGGTTGAGAAACCATCACAATTTTCGCAAGTCTAATACGCGAAACCAATAACTACGTTGGCCTAGGGGAGAAATAGACATACCTTTGAAATCGTGCGAGTTTCTACTTTCAGATGCAACAGGAATTTTTCTTGTTCGTCATTCCGTTCGCGAGATATGGGAGTTTGAAGTTAAGGAATTGTTGAGAAACCATGAAAATTTTCGCAAGTCTGATACGCGAAACCAATAACTACAATGGCCTAGGGGAAAAACACACACACCGTTGTAATCGGTCGAGATTCTGCTTTCAGATGCAAGAGGAATTTCTCGAGTTAGTCAATTCGTTCGCGAGATATGGGAGTTTGAAGTTAAGGAATGGATGAGAAACCATCAAAATTTTCGCTGGTCTGATACTCGAAACCAATAACTGGAATGGCCTAGGGGAAAAGTACACACACCATTGTATTCGGGCCAGTTTCTACTTTCAGATGCAACAGGAAATAATCGAGTTCGTCAATCCGTTCGCGAGATTTGCGAGTTTGGAGTTAAGGAATGGTTGAGAAACCATCACAATTTTCGCAAGTCTGATACTCGAAACCAATAACTACTATGGTCTAGGGCAAAAATACACCTACCGTTGTAATCGGGCGAGTTTCTGCTTTCCGATGCAATAGGAAATTCTCGAGTTCGTCAATCCGTTCGCGAGATATGTCAGTTTGAAGTTAAGGAATGATGGAGACACCATCAAAATTTTCCCTGGTCTGATTCTCGAAACCAATAACTGGAATGGCCTAGGGGAAAAATACACATGCCGTTGTAATCGAGCGAGTTTCTGCTTTCAGATGCAATAGGAAATTCTCGAGTTCGTCAATCCGTTCGCGAGATATGTGAGTTTGAAGTTATGGAATGGTTGAGAAACCATCAAAATTTTCGCAAGTCTGATACTCGAAACCAATAACTATAGCCTAGGGCAAAAATGCACACACCGTTGTAATTGGGCGAGTTTCTGCTATCAGATGCAACAGGAATTTCTCGAGTTCGTCAATCCGTTCGCGAGATATGGGAGTTTGGAGTTAAGCAATGGTTGAGAAAGCATCAAAATTTTCGCAATTCTGATACTCGAAACCAGTAACTGGAATGGCCTGGGGGAAAAGTACATACGCCATTGTAACCGGGCGAGATTCTGCTTTCAGATGCAACAGGAATTTCTCGAGTTCGTCAATCCGTTCGCGAGATATGTGAGTTTGAAGTTAAGGAATGGTTGAGAAACCATGAAAATTTTCGCAAGTCTGATACTCGAAACCAATAACTATAGCCTAGGGCAAAAATGCACATACCGTTGTAATTGGGCGAGTTTCTGCTATCAGATGCAATAGGAAATTCTCGATTTCGTCAATCCGTTCGCGGGATATGGGTGTTTGAAGTTAAGGAATGATTGAGAAACTATCAAAATTTTCGCTGGTCTGACACTCGAAACAAATAACTGGAACGCCCTGGGAGAAAAATACACATACCGTTGTAATCGTGCGAGTTTCTGCTTTCAGATGCAACAGGAATTTCTCGAGTTATTCAATCCGTTCGCGAGATATGGGAGTTTGATGTTAAGGAATGGTTGAGAAACCATCACAATTTTCGCAAGTCTAATACTCGAAAGCAATAACTACTTTGGCCTAGGGGAAAAATAGACATACCTTTGTAATCGTGCGAGTTTCTACTTTCAGATGCAACAGGAATTTCTCGAGTTATTCAATCCGTTCGCGAGATATGGGAGTTTGAAGTTAAGGAATGGTTGAGAAACCATCAAAATTTTCGCCAGTCTGACACTCGAAACAAATAACTGGAACGCCCTGGGAGAAAAATACACATACCGTTGTAATCGTGCGAGTTTCTGCTTTCAGATGCAACAGGAATTTCTCGAGTTATTCAATCCGTTCGCGAGATATGGGAGTTTGATGTTAAGGAATGGTTGAGAAACTATCAAAATTTTCGCAAGTCTGATACTCGAAACCAATAACTACGATGGCCTACGGCCGAAACTCACATACCGTTGAAATCGGGCGCGTTTCTGCTTTCAGACGCAACAGGAATATCTCGAGTTCGTCAATCCGTTCGCGAGATATGGGAGTTTGAAGTTAAGGAATGGTTGAGAAACCATCAAAATTTTCGCCAGTCTGACACTCGAAACAAATAACTGGAACGCCCTGGGAGAAAAATGCACATACCGATGTAATCGAGCGAGTTTCTACTTTCAGTTGCAACAGGAATTTCTCGAGTTCGTCATTCCGTTCGCGGGATATGGGTGTTTGAAGTTAAGGAATGATTGAGAAACTATCAAAATTTTCGCTGGTCTGATACTCGAAACCAATAACTGGAATGGCCTAGGGGAAAAATACACATACCGATGTAATCGAGCGAGTTTCTGCTTTCAGATGCAATAGGAAATTCTCGAGTTCGTCAATCCGTTCGCGAGATATGTGAGTTTGAAGTTAAGGAATGGATGAGAAACCATCAAAACTTCGCAAGTCTGATACTCGAAACCAATAACTGGAATGGCCTAGGGGAAAAGTACACACACCATTGTAATCGGGCAAGTTTATACTTTCAGATGCAGCAGGAAATAATCGAGTTCGTCAATCCGTTCGCGAGATATGGGAATTTGAAGTTAAGGAATGGTTGAGAAACCATCAAAATTTTCGCAAGGCTGATACTCGAAAGCAATAACTGGAATGGCCTAGGGGAAAAGTATACAAACCATTGTAATCGTGCGAGTTTCTACTTTCAAATGCAACAGGAATTTCTCGAGTTCGTCAATCCGTTCGCGAGATATCGGAATTTGAAGTTAAGGAATGGTTGAGAAACCATCAAAATTTTCGCAATTCTGATGCTCGAAACCAATAACTGGAATGGCCTAGGGGAAATGTATAACAACCAATGGAATCGGGCAAGTTTCTACTATCAGATGCAACAGGAATTTCTCGAGTTCGTCAATCGGTTCGCGAGATATGGGAGTTTGAAATTAAGGAATGGTTGAGAGACCATTAAAATTTTCGCAAGTCTGATACTCGAAACCAATAACTGGAATGGCCTAGGGGAAATGTACACACACCAATGGAATCGGGCAAGTTTCTACTATCAGATGCAACAGGAATTTTTCGAGTTCGTCAATCCGTTCGCGTGATATGGGAGTTTGAAGTTAAGGAATGGTTGAGAAACCATCAAAATTTTCGCAAGTCTGATACTGGAAAACAATAGCTACTATGGCCTAGTGCAAAAATACACATACCGTTGTAAACGGGCGAGTTTCTGCTTTCGGATGCAACAGGAATTTCTCGAGTTCGTCAATCCGTTCGCGAGATATGGGAGTTTGAAGTTAAGGAATGGTTGAGAAACCATCAAAATTTTCGCTGGTCTGATACTCGAAACCAATAACTGGAATGGCCTAGGGGAAAAATACACATACCGATGTAATCGAGCGAGTTTCTGCTTTCAGATGCAATAGGAAATTCTCGAGTTCGTCAATCCGTTCGCGAGATATGTGAGTTTGAAGTTAAGGAATGGATGAGAAACCATCAAAACTTCGCAAGTCTGATACTCGAAACCAATAACTGGAATGGCCTAGGGGAAAAGTACACACACCATTGTAATCGGGCAAGTTTATACTTTCAGATGCAGCAGGAAATAATCGAGTTCGTCAATCCGTTCGCGAGATATGGAAATTTGAAGTTAAGGAATGGTTGAGAAACCATCAAAATTTTCGCAAGGCTGATACTCGAAAGCAATAACTGGAATGGCCTAGGGGAAAAGTATACAAACCATTGTAATCGTGCGAGTTTCTACTTTCAAATGCAACAGGAATTTCTCGAGTTCGTCAATCCGTTCGCGAGATATCGGAATTTGAAGTTAAGGAATGGTTGAGAAACCATCAAAATTTTCGCAATTCTGATGCTCGAAACCAATAACTGGAATGGCCTAGGGGAAATGTATACCAACCAATGGGATCGGGCAAGTTTCTACTATCAGATGCAACAGGAATTTCTCGAGTTCGTCAATCGGTTCGCGAGATATGGGAGTTTGAAATTAAGGAATGGTTGAGAGACCATTAAAATTTTCGCAAGTCTGATACTCGAAACCAATAACTGGAATGGCCTAGGGGAAATGTACACACACCAATGGAATCGGGCAAGTTTCTACTATCAGATGCAACAGGAATTTTTCGAGTTCGTCAATCCGTTCGCGTGATATGGGAGTTTGAAGTTAAGGAATGGTTGAGAAACCATCAAAATTTTCGCAAGTCTGATACTGGAAAACAATAGCTACTATGGCCTAGTGCAAAAATACACATACCGTTGTAAACGGGCGAGTTTCTGCTTTCGGATGCAACAGGAATTTCTCGAGTTCGTCAATCCGTTCGCGAGATATGGGAGTTTGAAGTTAAGGAATGGTTGAGAAACCATCAAAATTTTCGAAAGTCTGATACTCGAAACCAATAACTGGAATGGCCTAGGGGAAATGTACACACACCAATGGAATCGGGCAAGTTTCTACTATCAGATGCAACAGGAATTTCTCGAGTTCGTCAATCGGTTCGCGAGATATGGGAGTTTGAAATTAAGGAATGGTTGAGAGACCATTAAAATTTTCGCAAGTCTGATACTCGAAACCAATAAGTGTAATGGCCTTGGGGAAAAGTACACACACCACTGTAATCGGGCGAGTTTCTACTTTCAGATGCAACAGGACTTTCTCGAGTTCGTCAATCCGTTCGCGAGATATAGGTGTTTGAAGTTAAGGAATGGTTGAGAGACCATCAAAATTTTCGCAAATCTGATACTCGAAAACAATAACTACAATGGCCCAAGCCAAAAATACACATACAGCTGTAACCGGGCGAGTTTCTGCTTTCAGATGCAACAGGCATTTCTCGAGTTCGTCAATCCGTTCGCGAGATATGGGAGTTTGAAGTTAAGGAACACTTGAGATACCATCAAAATTTTCGCAAGTCTGATACTCGAAACCAATAACTACTATGGCCTAGGGCAAAAATACACATACCGTTGTAATCGGGCGAGTTTCTACTTTCAGATGCAACAGGATTTTTTCGAGTTCGTAAATCCGTTTGCGAGATATGGGAGTTTGAAGTTAAGGAATGGTTGAGAAACCATCAAAATTCTCGCAAGTCTGATACTCGAAACCAATAACTACAATGGCCTAGGGAAAAAAAAAACATACCGTTGTAATCGGGCGAGTTTCTGCTTTTAGATTCAACAGGAATTTCACGAGTTCTTCAATCCGTTCGCGAGATATGGGTGTTTGAAGTTAAGGAATGGTTGAGAAACCATCAAAATTCTCACAATTCTGATACTCGAAACCAATAACTACAATGGCCTAGGGAAAAAATACACATACCGTTGTAATCGGGCGAGTTTCTGCTTTTAGATTCAACAGGAATTTCACGAGTTCTTCAATCCGTTCGCGAGATATGGGTGTTTGAAGTTAAGGAATGGTTGAGAAACCATCAAAATTCTCACAATTCTGATACTCGAAACCAATAACTACAATGGCCTAGGGGAAAAATACAAATACCTTTGTAATCGGGCAAGTTTCTACTATCAGATGCAACAGGAATTTCTCGAGTGCGTCAATCCGTTCGCGAGATATGGGAGTTCGAAGTTAAGGAATGGTTGAGAGACCATCAAAATTTTCGCAACTCTGATACTCGAAAACAATAACTACAATGGCCGAAGCCAAAAATACACATACAGCTGTAATCGGGTGAGTTTCTGCTTTCAGATGCAATAGGCATTTCTCGAGTTCGACAATCCGTTCGCGAGATATGGGAGTTTGAAGTTAAGGAACGCTTGAGATACCATCAAAATTTTCGCAAGTCTGATACACGAAACCAATAACTACTATGGCCTAGGGAAAAAGTACACACACCATTGTAATCGGGCGAGTTTCTACTTTCAGATGCAACAGGAGTTTCTCGAGTTCGTCAATCCGTTCGCGAGATATGGGAGTTAGAAGTTAAGTAATAGTTGAGACACCATCATAATTTTCGCAAGTTTGATACTCGAAACCAATAACTACTATGGCCTAGGGAAAAAGTACACACACCATTGTAATCGGGCGAGTTTCTACTTTCAGATGCAACAGGAATTTCTCGAGTTCGTCAATGCGTTCGCGAGATATAAGTGTTAGAAGTGAAGGAATGGTTGAGAGACCATCACAATTTTCGCAAGTCTGATACTCGAAACCAATAACTACAATGGCCCAAGCCAAAAATACACATACCGTTGTAATCGGGCGAGTTTGTGCTTTCAGATGCAACAGGAATTTCTCGAGTTCGTCAATGCGTTCGCGAGATATAAGTGTTAGAAGTGAAGGAATGGTTGAGAGACCATCACAATTTTCGCAAGTCTGATACTCGAAACCAATAACTACAATGGCCCAAGCCAAAAATACACATACCGTTGTAATCGGGCGAGTTTCTGCTTTCAGATGCAACAGGAATTTCTCGAGTTCGTCAAGTCGTTCGCGAGATGTGGGCGTTTGAAGTTAAGGAATGGGTGAGAAACCATCATAATTTTCGCAAGGCTGATACTCGAAACCAATAACTGGAATGGCCTAGGGGAAAATACAGATACCGTTGTAATCGGGCGAGTTTCTGCTTTCAGATTCAACAGGAATTTCACGAGTTCTTCAATCCGTTCGCGAGATATGGGTGTTTGAAGTTAAGGAATGGTTGAGAAACCATCAAAATTCTCGCAATTCTGATGCTCGAAACCAATAACTACAAAGGCCTCGGGGAAAAATACACATAGCGTTGTAATCGGGCGAATTTCTACTTTCAGATGCAACAGGAGTATCTCGAGTTCGTCAATCCGTTCGCTAGATATGGGAGTTTGAAGTTAAGGAACGCTTGAGAAACCATCAAAATTTTCGCATGTCTGATACTCGAAACCAATAACTACTATGGCGTGGGGCAAAAATACACATGCCATTGTAATCGGGCGAGTCTATGCTTTCAGATGCAACAGGAATTTCTTCAGTTCGTCAATCCGTTCGCGAGATATGGGAGTTTGAAGTTAAGGAATGGTTGAGAAACCATCAAAATTTTCGCAAGTCGTATCCCCGAAACCAATAACTACAAAGGCCTCGGGGAAAAATACACATAGCGTTGTAATCGGGCGAATTTCTACTTTCAGATGAAACAGGAATTTCTCGAGTTCGTCAATCTGTTCGCGAGATATGGGAGTTTGAAGTTAAGGAATGGTTGAGAAACCACCAAAATTTTCGCTGATCTGGTACTCGAAACCAATAACTGGAATGGCCTAGGGGAAAAGTAAACATACCGTTGAAATCGGGCGAGTTTCTGTTTTTTGATGCAATTGAAATTTCTCGAGTTCGTCAATCCGTTCGCGAGATATGGGAGTATGAATTTAAGGAATGGTTGAGAAACCAACAAAATTTTCGCATGTCTGATACTCGAAACCAATAACTACTATGGCCTAGGGCAAAAATACACATACCGTTGTAATCTGGCGAGTTTCTGCTTTCAGATGCGATAGGAATTTCTTGTGTTCGTCAAGCCGTTCGCGAAATATGGGTGTTTGAAGTTAAGGAATGGTTGAGAAACCATCAAAATATTCGCCTGTCTGATACTCGAAACCAATAACTACTATGGCCTAGGGCAATAATACACATACCGTTGTAATCGGGCGAGTTTCTGCTTTCAGATGCAATAGGAATTTCTCGAGTTCGTCAATCCGTTCGCGAGATGAGTGAGTTTGAAGTTAAGGAATGGTTGAGAAACCATCAAAATTTTCGCAAGTCTGATACTCGAAACCAATAACTACTATGGCCTAGGGCAAAAATACACATACCGTTGTAATCGGACGAGTTTCTACTTTCAGATGCAACAGCAATATCTCGAGTTCGTCAATCCGTTCGCGAGATATGGGAGGTTGAGATTAAGGAACGCTTGAGATACCATCAAAATTTTCACAAGTCTGATACTCGAAAACAATAACTACGATGGCCTAGGGCAAAAATACACATACCGTTGTAATCGGGCGAGTTTCTACTTTCAGATGCAACAGGAGTATCTCGAGTTCGTCAATCCGTTCGCTAGATATGGGAGTTTGAAGTTAAGGAACGCTTGAGGAACCATCAAAATTTTCGCATGTCTGATACTCGAAACCAATAACTACTATGGCGTAGGGCAAAAATACACATGCCATTGTAATCGGGCGAGTCTATGCTTTCAGATGCAACAGGAATTTCTTCAGTTCGTCAATCCGTTCGCGAGATATGGGAGTTTGAAGTTAAGGAATGGTTGAGAAACCATCAATATTTTCGCAAGTCGGATCCCCGAAACCAATAACTACAAAGGCCTCGGGGAAAAATACACATAGCGTTGTAATCGGGAGAATTTCTACTTTCAGATGCAACAGGAATTTCCCGAGTTCGTCAATCTGTTCGCGAGATATGGGAGTTTGAAGTTAAGGAATGGTTGAGAAACCACCAAAATTTTCGCTGATCTGATACTCGAAACCAATAACTGGAATGGCCTAGGGGAAAAGTACACACATCATTGTAATCGGGCGAGTTTCTACTTTCAGATGCAACACGAATTTCTCGAGTTCGTCAATCCGTTCGCGAGATATGGGAGTTTGAAGTTAAGGAATGGTTGAGAATCCATCAAAATTTTCGCGAGTCTGATACCCGAAAGCAATAACTACAAAGGCCGAGGGGAAAAAATACAAATACCGTTGTAATCGGGCGAGTTTCTACTTTCTGATGCAATAGGAATTTCTCGAGTTCGTCAATCCGTTCGCGAGATATAGGAGATAGAAATTAAGGAATGGTTGAGAAACCATCAAAATTTTCGCTGGTCTGATACTCGAAACCAATAACTGGAATGGCCTAGGGGAAAAGTACACACATCATTGTAATCGGGCGAGTTTCTACTTTCAGATGCAACACGAATTTCTCGAGTTCGTCAATCCGTTCGCGAGATATGGGAGTTTGAAGTTAAGGAATGGTTGAGAATCCATCAAAATTTTCGCGAGTCTGATACCCGAAAGCAATAACTACAAAGGCCGAGGGGAAAAAATACGAATACCGTTGTAATCGGGCGAGTTTCTACTTTCAGATGCAATAGGAATTTCTCGACTTCGTCAATTCGTTCGCGAGATATGGGAGTTTGAAGTTAAGGAATGGTTGAGCAACCATCAAAATTTTCGCAAGTCTGATTCCCGAAACCAATAACTACAAAGACCTAGGGGAAAAATACACATACCGTTCTAATCGGGCGAGTTTCTACTTTCAGATGCAACAGGAATTTCTAGAGTTCGTCAATCCGTTCGCGAGATATGGGAGTTTCAAGTTAAGGAACGCTTGAGATACCATCAAAATTTTCGCAAGTCTGATACTCGAAACCAATAACTACTATGGCCTAGGGCAAAAATACGCATACCGTTGTAATCGGGCGAGTTCTGCTTTCAGATGCAATTGGAATTTCTCGAGTTCGTCAATCCGTTCGCGAGATATGGGAGTAGGAAGTTAAGGAATGGTTGAGAAACCATCAAAATTTTCGCAAGTCTGATTCCCGAAACCAATAACTACAAAGACCTAGGGGAAAAATACACATACCGTTCTAATCGGGCGAGTTTCTACTTTCAGATGCAACAGGAATTTCTAGAGTTCGTCATTCCGTTCGCGAGATATGGGAGTTTCAAGTTAAGGAACGCTTGAGATACCATCAAAATTTTCGCAAGTCTGATACAAGAAACCAATAACTACCATGGCCTAGGGCAAAAATACGCATACCGTTGTAACCGGGCGAGTTTCTGCTTTCAGATGCAATTGGAATTTCTCGAGTTCGTCAATCCGTTCGCGAGATATGGGAGTAGGAAGTTAAGGAATGGTTGAGAAACCATCAAAATTTTCGCAAGTCTGATACCCGAAAGCAATAACTACAAAGGCCGAGGGGAAAAAATACAAATACCGTTGTAATCGGGCGAGTTTCTGCTTTCAGATGAAATAGGAATTTCTCGAGTTCGTCAATCCGTTCGCGTGATATGGGAGTTTGATGTTAAGGAATGGTTGAGAAACCATCAAAATTTTCGCATGTCTGATACTCGAAACCAATAACTACAATGCCCTAGGGGAAAAATACACATACCGATGTAATCGGGCGAGTTTCTACTTTCAGATGAAACAGGAATTTCTCGAGTTCGTCAATCCGTTCGCGAGATATGGGAGTTTGATATTAAGGAATGGTTGAGAAACCATCAAAAATTTCGCTGGTCTGATACTCGAAACCAATAACTGGAATGGCCTAGGGGAAAAGTACACACACCATTGTAATGGGGCGAGTTTCTACTTTCAGACGCAACAGGAATTTCTCGAGTTCGTCAATCCGTTCGCGAGATATGGGAGTTTGAAATTACGGAATGGTTGAGAAACCATCAAAATTTTCGCAAGTCTGATCCCCGAAACCAATAAATACAAAGGCCTCGGGGAAAAATACACATAGCGTTGTAATCGGGCGAATTTCTACTTTCAGATGCAACAGGAATTTCTCGAGTTCGTCAATCCGTTCGCGAGATATGGGAGTTTGAAGTTAAGGAATGGTTGAGAAACCACCGAAATTTTCGCTGATCTGATACTCGAAACCAATAACTGGAATGGCCCAGGGGAAAAGTACACATACCGTTGAAATCGGGCGAGTTTCTGCTTTCAGATGCAATTGGAATTTCTCGAGTTCGTCAATCCGTTCGCGAGATATGGGAGTAGGAAGTTAAGGAATGGTTGAGATACCATCAAAATTTTCGCAAGTCTGATACCCGAAAGCAATAACTACAAAGGCCGAGGGGAAAAAATACAAATACAGTTGTAATCGGGCGAGTTTCTACTTTCAGATGCAACAGGAATTTCTCGAGTTCGTCAATTCGTTGGCGAGATATGGGAGTTTGAAGTTAAAGAATGGTTGAGCAACCATCAAAATTTTCGCAAGTCTGATTCCCGAAACCAATAACTACGAAGACCTAGGGGAAAAATACACATACCGTTCTAATCGGGCGAGTTTCTACTTTCAGATGCAACAGGAATTTCTCGAGTTCGTCAATCCGTTCGCGAGATATGGGAGTTTGAAATTAAGGAATGGTTGAGAAACCATCAAAATTTTCGCTGGTCTGATACTCGAAACCACTAACTGGAATGGCCTAGGGGAAAAGTACACACACCATTGTAATGGGGCAAGTTTCTACTTTCAGATGCAACAGGAATTTCTCGAGTTCGTCAATCCGTTCGCGAGATATGGGAGCTTGAAATTAAGGAATGGTTGAGAAACAATCAAAATTTTCGCTGGTCTGATACTCGAAACCAATAACTGGAATGGCCTAGGGGAAAAGTACACACATCATTGTAATCGGGCGAGTTTCTACTTTCAGATGCAACAGGAATTTCTCGAGTTCCTCAATCCGTTCGCGAGATATGGGAGTTAGAAGTTAAGGAATGGTTTAGAAACCATCAAAATTTTCACAAGTCTGATTCCCGAAACCAATAACTACAAAGGCCTAGGGGAAAAATACACATACCGTTGTAATCGGGCAAGTTTCTTCTTTCAGATGCAACAGGAATTTCTCGAGTTCGTCAATCCGTTCGTGAGATATGGGAGTTCGAAGTTAAGGAATGGTTGAGAAACCATCAAAATTTTCGCAAGTCTGATTCCCGAAACCAATAACTACAAAGGCCCAGGGGAAAAATACACATACCGTTGTAATCGGGCGAGTTTCTACTTTCAGATGCAATAGGAATTTCTCGAGTTCGTCAATCCGTTCGCGAGATATGGGAGTTTGAAGTTAAGGAATGGTTGAGAAACCATCAAAATTTTCCGCAACTCTGATTCCCGAAACCAATAACTACTATGGCCTTGGGCAAAAATACACATACCGTTGTAATCGGGCGAGTTTCTGCTTTCAGACGCAGCAGGAATTTCTCGAGTTCGTCAATTCGTTCGCGAGATGTGGGAGTTTGAGGTTAAGGAATGGTTGAGAAGCCATCCAAATTTTTCGCAAGTCTGAATACTCGAAACCAATAACTACTATGGCCTAGGGCAAAAATATACGCATACCGTTGTAATCGGGCGAGATTCTGCTTTCAGATGCAATTGGAATTTCTCGAGTTCGTCAATCCGTTCGCGAGATATGGGAGTAGGAAGTTAAGGAATGGTTGAGAAACCATCAAAATTTTCGCAAGTCTGATACCCGAAAGCAATAACTACAAAGGCCGAGGGAAAAAATACCAAATACCGTTGTAATCGGGCGAGTTTCTACTTTCAGATGCAACAGGAATTTCTCGAGTTCGTCAATTCGTTGGCGAGATATGGGAGTTTGAAGCTAAGGAATGGTTGAGCAACCATCAAAACTTTTCGCAAGTCTGATTCCCGAAACCAATAACTACAAAGACCTAGGGGAAAAATACACATACCGTTCTAATCGGGCGAGTTTCTACTTTCAGATGCAACAGGAATTTCTCGAGTTCGTCAATTCGTTCGCTAGATGTGGGAGTTTGAAGTTAAGGAATGGTTGAGAAACCATCAAAAATTTTCGCAAGTCTGATACTCGAAACCAATAACTACAAAGGCCTAGGGGAAAAATACACATACCGTTGTAATCGGGGAGTTTCTGCTTTCAGATGCAATAGGAATTTCTCGAGTTCGTCAATCCGTTCGGCGTGATATGGAGTTCGAAGTTAAAGAATGGTTGAGAAACCATCAAAATTTTCGCATGTCTGATACTCGAAACCAATAACTACAATGCCCTAGGGGGGAAAAATACACATACCGATGTAATCGGGCGAGTTTCTACTTTCAGATGAAATAGGAATTTCTCGAGTGGTCAATCCGTTCGCGAGATATGGGAGTTTGATATTAAGGAATGGTTGAGAAACCAACAAAAATTTCGCTGGTCTGATACACGAAACCACTAACTGGAATGGCCTAGGGGAAAAGTACACACACCATTGTAATGGGGCGAGTTTCTACTTTCAGATGCAACAGGAATTTCTCGAGTTCGTCAATCCGTTCGCGAGATATGGGAGTTTGAAATTAAGGAATGGTTGAGAAACCATCAAAATTTTCGCTGGTCTGATACTCGAAACCAAACTAACGGAATGGCCTAGGGGAAAAGTACACACTCCATTGTAATGGGCGAGTTTCTTCTACTTCAGATTGCAACAGGAATTTCTCTAGTTCGTCATTCCGGTTCGCGAGATAAGGGGGTTTGAAATTAAGGAATGGTTGAGAAACCATCAAAATTTTCGTAAGCCTGATACCCGAAACCAATAACTACAAAGGCCGATCGGGAAAAAATACACATACCGTTGTAATCGAGCGAGTTTCTACTTTCAGATGCAACAAGAATTTCTCGAGTTCGTCAATTCCGTTCGCGAGATATGGGAGTTTGAAGTTAAGGAATGGTTGAGAAACCATCAAAAATTTTCGCAAGTCTGATTCCCGAAACCAATAACTACAAAGGCCTAGGGGAAAAAACACACATACCGTTGTAATCGGGCGAGTTTCTGCTTCCAGATGCAACAGGAAATTTCTCGATTTCCTCAATCCGTTCGCGAGATATAGGAGTTTGAAGTGAAGGAATGGTTTGAAAAAACATCAAAATTTTGCAAGTCTGATACTCGAAAACCATTAACTGCTATGGCCTAGAGGAAAAATACACATACCGCTGTAATCGGGCGAGTTTCTACTTTCAGATGCAATAGGAATTTTCTCGAGTTCGTCAATCCGTTCGCGAGATATGGGAGTTTGAAGTTAAGGAATGGTTGAGAAACCATCAAAATTTCGCAAACTCTGATTCCCGAAACCAATAACTACTATGGCCTTGGGCAAAAATACACATACCGTTTGTAATCGGGCGAGTTTTCTGCTTCAGACGCAGCAGGAATTTCTCGAGTTCGTCAATTCGTTCGCGAGATGTGGGATTTTGAGGTTAAGGAATGGTTGAGAAGCCATCAAATTTTTCGCAAGTCTGATACTCGAAACCAATAACTACTATGGGCCTAGGGCAAAAATACGCATACCGTTGTAATCGGGCGAGATTCTGCTTTCAGATGCAATTGGAATTTCTCGAGTTCGTCAATCCGTTCGCGAGATATGGAGGTAGGAAGTTAAGGAATGGTTGAGAAACCATCAAATTTTCGCAAGTCTGATACCCGAAAGCAATAACTACAAAGGCCGAGGGGAAAAAATACAAATACCGTTGTAATCGGGCGAGTTTCTACTTTCAGATGCAACAGGAATTTCTCGAGTTCGTCAATTCGTTGGCGAGATATGGGTGTTTGAAGCTAAGGAATGGTTGAGCAACCCATCAAAAATTTCGCAAGTCTGAGTTCCCGAAACAATAACTACAAAGACCTAGGGGAAAAATACACATACCGTTCTAATCGGCGAGTTTCTACTTTCAGATGCAACAGGAATTTTCTCGAGTTCGTCAATTCGTTCGCTTATATGTGGGAGTTTGAAGTTAAGGAATGGTTGAGAAACCATCAAAATTTTCGCAAGTCTGATACTCGAAACCAATAACTACAAAGGCCTAGGGAAAAATACACATACCGTTGTAATCGGGGGAGTTTCTCCTGCTTTCAGATGCAATAGGAATTTCTCGAGTTCGTTCAATCCGTTCGCGTGATATGGGAGTTCGAAGTTAAAGAATGGTTGAGAAACCATCAAAATTTTCGCATGTCTGATACTCGAAACCAATAACTACAATGCCCTAGGGGAAAAATACACATACCGATGTAATCGGGTCGAGTTTCTACTTTCAGATGAAATAGGAATTTCTCGAGTTGGTCAATCCGTTCGCGAGATATGGGAGTTTGATATTAAGGAATGGTTGAGAAACCACCAAAAATTTCGCTGGTCTGATACTCGAAACCACTAACTGGAATGGCCTAGGGGAAAAGTACACACACCATTGTAATGGGGCGAGTTTCTACTTTCAGATGCAACAGGAATTTCTCGAGTTCGTCAATCCGTTCGCGAGATATGGGAGTTTGAAATTAAGGAATGGTTGAGAAACCATCAAAATTTTCGCTGGTCTGATACTCGAACCAATAACTGGAATGGCCTAGGGAAAAGTACACACACCATTGTAATGGGGCGAGTTTTCTACTTTCAGATGCAACAGGAATTTCTCTAGTTCGTCATTCCGTTCGCGAGATAAGGGGGTTTGATATTAAGGAATGGTTGAGAAACCATCAAAATTTTCGTAAGCCTGATACCCGAAACCAATAACTACAAAGGCCGACGGGAAAAAATACACATACCGTTGTAATCGAGCGAGTTTCTACTTTCAGATGCAACAAGAATTTCTCGAGTTCGTCAATTCGTTCGCGAGATATTGGAGTTTGAAGTTAAGGAATGGTTGAGAAACCATCAAAATTGTTCGCAAGTCTGATTCCCGAAACCAAATAACTACAAAGGCCTAGGGGAAAAATACACATACCGTTGTAATCGGGCGAGTTTCTGCTTCCAGATCCAACAGGAATTTCTCGATTTCCTCAATCCGTTCGCGAGATATAGGAGTTTGAAGTGAAGGAATGGTTGAAAAAACATCAAAATTTTGGCAAGTCTGATACTCCGAAAACAATAACTGCTATGGTCCTAGAGGAAAAATACACATACGCTGTAATATCGGGCGAGTGATCTACTTTCAGATTGCAATAGGGAATTTCTCGAGTTCGTCATCCGTTCGCGAGATATGGGAGTTTGAAAGTTAAGGAATGGTTGAGAAACCATCAAAATTTTCGACAACTCTGATTCCCGAAACCAATAACTACTATGGCCTTGGCAAAAAATACACATACCGTTGTAATCGGGCGAGTTTCTGCTTTCAGGATCGCAGCAGGTATGTCTCGATGTTCGTCAATTTCGGTTTCGCGAGATGTGGGAGTTTGTGGTTAAGGAATGGTTGAGGAAGCCATCAAATTTTCGCAAGTCGGATACTCGAAACCAATAACTACTATGGCCTAGGGCAAAAATACGCATACCGTTGTAATCGGGCGAGTTTCTGCTTTCAGAGGCAATTGGATTTCTCGAGTTCGTCCAATCGTTCGCGAGATATGGGAGTAGGAAGTTAAGGATGGTTGAGAAACCATCAAAATTTTCGCAAGTCTGATACCCGAAAGCTATATCTACAAGGCCGAGGGGAAAAAATACAAATACCGTTGTAATCGGGCGAGTTTTCTACTTTCAAGAGCAACAGGAATTTCTCGAGTTCGTCAATTCGTTGGCGTGATATGGGAGTTCGGAAGTTAAAGAAGGTTGAGAAACATCAAAATTTTTCGCATGTCTGATACTCGAAACCATTAACTACAATGCCCTAGGGGCAAAAATACACTATACCGATGTAATCGGGCGAGTTATCTACTTTCAGATGAAATCGGAATTTCTCGAGTTGGTCAATCGATCGCGAGATATGGGAGTTTGATATTTAAGGAATGGGTTGAGAAACCAAACAAAAATTCGCCTGGTCTGATACTCCGAACACACTAACTGGAATGGCCTAGGGGAAAAGTACACACACCATTGTAATGGGGCGAGTTTCTACTTTCAGATGCAACAGGAATTTCTCGAGTTCGTCAATCAAGTCGCGAGGATATGGGAGTTTGAAATTAAGGAATGGTTGAGAACCCATCATAATTTTCGCTGGTCTGATACTCGAAACCATAACTACTGGAATGGCCTAGGGGCAAAGTACAAACACACCATTGTAAGGGGCGAGTTTCTACTTTCAGATGCAACAGGAATTTCTCTAGTCGTCATTCCGGTCGCGGAGATAAGGGGGTTTGAAATTAAGGAATGGTGAGAAACCATCAAAATTTTCGTAAGGCCTGATACCCGAAAACCAATAACTACAAAGGCCGACGGGGAAAAAAATACACATACCGTTGTAATCGAGCGAGTTTCTACTTTCAAGATGCAACAAGAATTTCTCGAGTTCGTCAAATCGTTCGCGAGATATGGGAGTTTGAAGTTAAGGATGGTTGAGAAACCATCAAAATTTTCGCAGTCTGATTCCCGAAACCAATAACTACAAAGGCTAGGGGAAAAATACACATACCGTTGTATCGGGCGAGTTTCAGCTGCTTTCAGATGCAACAGGAATTTCTCGAGTTCCGGTCAATCCGTTCGCGAGATTATGGGAGATTGAAGTTAAGGAATGGTTGAGCAACTATCAAAATTTTTCGCAAGTCTGATTCCCGAAACCAATCACTACAAAGGCCTAGGGGAAAAATACACATCCGAGTAATCTGGCGAGTATCTGCTTTCAGAGGCAACAGGAATTTCTCGAGTTCGTCAATTCCGTTTCGCGAGATGTGGGAGTTAGAAGTAAAGGAATGGTTGACGAACCATCAAAATTTTCGCAAATCTGATGCCTCGAAACAATAACTACTATGGCCCTAGGGCAAAAATACACATACCGTTGTAATTCGGGCGAGATTCTGCTTGCAGAGGCAACAGGAATATCTCGAGTTCGTCCATTTCGTTCGCGAGATGTGGATTTGGAAGTTAAGGAATGGATTGAGAGACCATTAAATTTTCGCATGTCTGATACTCGAAACCAATAACTACAATGGCCCTAGGAAAAATACACATACCGTTGTAATCGGTGCGAGTTTCTACGTTCAGATGAAACAGGAAAGTTCTCGAGTTCGTCAATCCGATTCGCGAGATATGGGAGTTTGAAGTTATGGATGGTTGAGAAACCATCAAAAATTTTCGCAAGTCTGATTCCCGAAACCAATATACTACAAAGCCCTAGGGGAAAAAGACACATACCGTTTGTAATCGGGCGAGTTTCTGCTTCCAGATCCAAACAGGATTTCTCGATTTCCTCAATCCGTTTCGCGAGATATAGGAGTTTTAGTGAAGGAATGGTTGAAAAAACATCAAAATTTGGCAAGTCTGATACTCGAAAACAATAACTGCTATGGCCTAGAGGAAAAATACACATACCGCTGTAATCCGGGCGAGTTTCTACTTTCAGATTGCAATAGGATTTCTGAGTTCCGTCAATCCGTTCGCGAGATATGGGAGTTTGAAGTTAAGGAATGGTTGAGATACCATCAAAATTTTCGCAACTCTGATTCCCGAAACCAATAACTACTATGGCCTTGGGCAAAAATACACATACCAGTGTAATCGGGGCGAGTTACTGCTTTCAAGACGCAGCAGGAATTTCTCGAGTTCGTCAATTCGTCGCGAGCTGTGGGAGTTGAGGTTAAGGAATGGTTGAGAAGCCATCAAAAATTTCGCAAGTCTGATACCGAAACCCAATAACTACTATGGCCTAGGGCAAAAATACGCATACCGTTGTAATCGGCGAGTTTCTGACTTCAGATGCAATTGGAATTTCTCGAGTTCGTCAATCCGTACGCGAGATATGGGAGTAGGAAGTTTAGGAAAGGTTGGAGAAACCATCAAAATTTTTCGCAAGTCTGATACCCGAAAGCATATAACTACAAAGGCCGAGGGGAAAAAATACAAATACCGTGGTAATCGGCGAGTTTCTACTTTCAGATGCAACCGGAATTTCTCGAGTTCGTCAATTCGTTGCGTGATATGGGAGTTCGAAGTTAAAGGAATGGTTGAGAAACATCAAAATTTTCGCTTAAGTCAGATACTCGAAACCAATAACTACAATGCCCTAGGGGACAAATACACACATACCGATGTATCGGGCGAGTTCTACTTTCAGATGAAATAGGAGTTCTCGAGTTGGTCAAGTCCGTTTCGCGAGATAGGGAGTTTGATATTAAGGAATGGTTGAGAAACCAACAAAACTTTCGCTGGTCTGATACTCGAAACCACTACTGGAATGGCCTAGGGGAAAAGTCCACACACATTGTAATGGGGCGAGTTCTACATTTCAGAGGCAACAGGAATAATTCCTCGAGTTCGTCAATCAGTTCGCGAGATAGGGAAGTATTGAAATTAAGGAATGGTTGAGAAACCATCAAAATTGTCGCTGGTCTGATACTCGAAACCAGTAACTGGAAATGCCTAGGTGAAAAGTAACACACCCATTGTAATGGGGGCGAGTTTCTACTTTCAGATGCAACAGGAATTTCTCTAGTTCGTCATTTCCGTCGCGAGATAAGGGGGTTTGAAATTAAGGAAAGGGTTGAGAAACCTTCAAAATTTTCGTAAGCCTGATACCCGAAAACCAATAACTACAAAAGGGCCGACGGGAAAAAATACACATACCGTTGCAATCGAGCGAGTTTCTACTTTCAGATGCAAACAAGAATTTCTCGAGTTCGTCAATTCGTTCGCGAGATATGGGAGTTTGAAGTTAAGGAAGGGTTGAGAAACCATCAAAATATTCGACACGTCTGATTCCCGAAACCAATAACTACAAAGGCCTAGGGGAAAAATACACATACCGTTGTATGCGCGAGTTTCTGCTTTCAGATGCAACAGGAATTTTCTCAGGTTCGTCAATCCGTTCGCGAGATATGGGAGATTTGAAGTTAAGGATAGGTTGAGCACCTATCAAAATTTCGCAAGTCTGATTTCCCGAAACCAATAACTACAAAGGCCTAGGGGAAAAATACACAACCGTGTAATCTGGCGAGTATCTGCTTGAGATGCAACAGGAATTTCTCGAGTTCGTCAATTCGTTCGCGAGATGTGGGAGTTTGAAGTTAAGGAATGGTTGACGAACCATCAAAAATTTTCGCCAATCTGATGCTCGAAACCAATAACTACTATGGCCTAGGGCAAAAATACACCATACCGTTGTAATCGGGCGAGATTCTGCTTTCAGATGCAACAGGAATTTCTCGAGTTCGTCATTTCGTCGCGAGATGTGGGATTTTGTGAAGTTAAGGAATGGTTGAGAGTCCATTAAATTTTCGCATGTCTGATACTCGAAACCAATAACTACAATGGCCTAGGGGAAAAATACACATACCGATGTAATCGGGCGGTTTCTACTTCAGATTGAAACAGGGAAGTTCTCGAGTCGTCAAACCGATATCGCGAGATATGGGAGTTTGAAGTTAAGCAATGGTTGAGAAACCATCAAAAATTTCGTAAGTCTGGATACCCGAAACCAATAACTACAAAGCCCGAAGGGAAAAAATACACATACCGTTGTAATCGAGCGAGTTTCTAC